>NW_009730587.1:0-1265 GCF_000703405.1 Apaloderma vittatum
CCAGCCGGATCCGCTTGGCGCCACTTTGGGAGACAAATTGAAGAAGGAGGGGCTGGCAGCTGCCTGAGCTATTTGAGTCCGCTCGCCCGGGCAGAAGAGAAACCATCTCAAGAAGAAATGTGGGACGGCAAGGGGGTACTGGGGGCACGTTGTCTGCATCATACAGATAATTTTCCCTGATTTTTTTTCGAGTAGTTGAATGAAAATGCAAAGTCTCATACCCCTCTTTTTTTCCCCCCCCTTCCTCCTCTGGTACCAGCATCCAGAAACAGAAAGTTATCAACTCGCTCGAATTAATTAGATTTTAGGCAGTGTAGGGTTTATTATTCATGCATTTTCTTCATTTGTAAACCCAGGGTTTTCAAGCCTCTCTCTCTCTACTAAGGGCAACGGATCCTTTCCTAAAGATTCATAATTTTTACTTCTCGGGGCATCTTGGTTCATGAAGAAGGAAAATACAACTTTCATGGGGAGAGAAGCCTTCACTTATTGCAAAGAGTTTATTCTTGCCTGACAAATATTTCCCAGAGCTTGGATTTATGAAAATAAAAAAGCTATTAAAGTGTGAGGCTTAGTTAAAACTCTCCCTCCCCCCTCCCATTTTTAAAAAAACATGACATTGCTATTTTTATATGCAAACTCCGTTCGGAATATTGAATTGGGTACATTAAATACCAGAGATGAAGATCTTAGTAGCTTTTAATGAAGAGGATAAATTCTTATAACAAGATTTCTCCGTGTGTCATCCCCAGTCCCCTTTTCTCAACCCTTCCCTTCATTTACAAATTCCAATCTGCAAATAAGCCACTGTGAAGTTTGCTAATCTGGGCGAAACGCTGCTTCTATTGCAAATATTAGTAAAGATTACTACTACTGAGTCACGGGCTGGTAGGTGGCTCGGCGGGACTCTCAGGGGTTATCCAGTTTGCAGATCCCAGCAGCTCCAACCGGAGCTGGGTAATCCCAGCGCGAGCGCGGGGACAGGGGCCTGGGACCCCGAAATCCCACACCCTCACCCCGTCCCATCCTCAGCATCCCGGCCCCGGGCTGGCTCCACAGCCTTACACCGCACCAGAGTCTGGCCCCTACCCTGAAAGCAAAGCTTTTTTCTTTTTTTTTTGGTCTTTGTAATTGTGCCGTATGGAGAGAAAGCCAATAAAAACTAAACAACAGGCAGCCTTGATACATAACCTAAAATTATTTTTGCTCTGTTACTGCAGAAACAGCCAGAAGAGGGACTATAGATTAATTAGCATACTCGGAGC
>NW_009730588.1:0-5008 GCF_000703405.1 Apaloderma vittatum
TGCCTTGGTGTCACCGGGGCCATTCCAGGTGCAGGTGGCCATGATGCAGGTGCCGCTCACCAGGGACCTGGTGATGCTTGCAGGACTTTGGGGGTGACATCCTCTCCCCAAAACTGTCCCCTCTGCCACACGTCCTGTTTAGAGGGGGGAGAGGGCTGGGAGGAGGGGCCAGATCTGGGGTGCTTGGCCCTGGCAGGCTCACCTGAAGGTGGATCTGTCCCCAGCAAGTCCTGGCTCCCCCCTTTCCTCCATTTCCCCCCTAGCAGGGACATGCCTGGGGATGGTGGGGGGGCCCCTCGCCCCACTGGCGCATTGGCGTTCTCCAGCCCCGGCCGTAGGAACGACCTCTTGATTAAGTGTATTAATAGTTAAACTTCCAGCTCATAGCTTAAACTCACCAGACCACGAAAAACTCCCTCCTTTACTCATGCTCTGTTGCTCAGCTAAAATATTGCACTCAGAAGGGTTGGGGTTGTTTTTTCTTCTTTTTTTTTTTCTTTTCCTTTCCTCTCCTTTTCTCCTGGGAGCATGGGGGGTCTTGCAGGCCCTCCCCTCCAACCTGGGGGCACCTCTGGTTGTCCTCACTGCCCCCAGGGCAGGGAGGTTGCTGGCTGGGTGTTACTCTGGTGAATGAAGCTCTTGAAGCTCAGCTGAGGAGGAGGGTGGGACCCACCATCCCAGCAAGAAGATGGCCCCTTGCCACACCTAACTGAGGATGGGGATGGGCTGTGGTGTCCGGGATGGGATGGAGCGGCTAGTGTGTGGGATCTGGCCTGTTGTGCAGCTCCAGGCAAGCAGTAGGGCAAGAGAAAAGGGTGAGAGGTTCAACCATGCCAAGTGCCGAAGGTCCTGCACCTGGGTGGGGGAAACTCCCAGGCCCAGCAGAAGCCTGGAGGTGAGTGGGTCAGAAGCAGCACTGCAGAGAAGGTCTGGGGGTACTGGTGGGGGTGTGAGCTGACAATATGCTCTTGCAGGCCAGAAAGCCAAGCATCTCCTGGTCTGCATCACCGGCGGCATGGCCTGGAGGTTGGGTGGGAGGATTGTCCGCCTCTGCTCTGCAGCAGTGAGACTCCCCTGGGACATCCAGCTCTGGGGTCCCCAGCATGTGACAGACGTGGAGCTGTTGGATTAGGTCCAGAGGAGGCCACCAAAATGGTCTGAGGGCTGAAACAGCTCTGCTGTGGAGAGAGGCTGAGATAGTTGAGTGTGTTCAGGTTGGAGAAGAAAAGGCTCCAGGAAGACCTTATAGAGGACTTTCAATATATAAATGGGACTTACAAGAAAGATGGACAGAAACTTTTTAGCAGGGCCTATTGCAATAGGAAGAGGGGTGACAGTTTCAAATGGAAAGAGGGTAGATTTAGACTAGATATTAGGAAGAAATTATTTTCTGTAAGGGTGATGAGGAACTGGAGCAGGTTGCCCAGAGAAGTTGTGGAAGACCCATCCCTGGAAGTGTTCAAGGCCAGGTTGGATGAGACTTTGAGCAACCTGGTCTAGTGGGAGGTGTCCCGGCCTATGACAGGGGGATAAACTGGATGATCTTTGGACATCCTTTCTGATCCAGACCAGATTTCATGAAGGAGGGCAGGAGAGATGTTGGAGCAACGGGGTGGCTACAGGAAGAATCACCTCGAGGAGGAGCTGTCTGGGAAATCCCAGGCCCGTACCAGTGGGGAATATGAGTTTGCTCCTGCTCTGCAGCAGCTCTGCCATGGGGAGCGGTCAGGATCAGGCAGACTTTGCCTTCACCAGAGGGATGTGTCCTGGTGTGACTCCCCATTGCAGGGAGCCCGCTGGGTGAGCATCAGGACATGGACACCTTGTGTCCCTGTCCATGTCCCCTGTCCCTTGGGATGCCCACAGTGCTGGAGCCCTAGGAAACCTCCAGGGGAGCAGGACAGTAGGACAATGTGACCCCAATGAGTGGCCGAGGGCGACCGGTGGGTCCCATCACTTTTGGGAGAGTCCAAAGGGCACCTCTTACCCTGAGCGCTGGCCCTTGGGCACCTGAAGACAAGAAGGAAGCTTTTGGGTCCATCAACACCTCAGTGCTCATGGTGCAAACGTGCGGTGGAGCAGGTCCTTGCCCTGCCCCACAGTCTCTCCTTTTGGGGTGCTGTGGGGCTGAGGGGGGTGGTGACATCGATCGCATCTTTGGGATGATTTCATCCTGGCTTGTCTTTTCCCCTGTCTTGCAAGCAGGTGGAAGGTACTGACGGTCTGTGATGACAGCCCTTGCCACATACAAGTGGCAGCCTGTTATTATGTGAATAAAAGGATTTTTAAGGTCAGAAGGTTTTTGAGAGGCTCTCTTGGTGTCTCTGGTTCCCACTCATCCCTCATTACGGCATGGAAAAGGGACTTGAGTCTGTGTCCACCTGGTGGAGGCTGGGAATCCAGGCTGTGGTCTTGCCTTGGGATTTGTGGATCTAGCCCCATGTCCCCAGTCAGTGTCACTCATACCAAGGCATCTTCACCACCTGAACTTGGACATCCTTTATGGTGGGAGAATGAGGACCCGTCACCTGCACAGAGTGACACTTACAGTGCAGGTGGCCCAGGTGTGGGAAGGTACAGAGTGGCCTCGACCCTGGAACTGGTGTCAAAGAAGGAAGATGCTGTTGGGTGATTCTCCAAGCTGAATTTGCTTTTCCATCTCTCCTCTCCCAGCTCAGAGAGATGGGGGCTGGAAGAGGCCTCAGGTCACTGGCCCTGCCCCGTGTCAACACTTCTTCAGTGGGGGCATGTTATGGGTGATGGATGGGACCTGTGCCACGGTGTGAGATGTAGCCTGTCATTTCTGCATTACTTCTGAGATGGGCTTCATCCCAAGAGTCTGATTGTTGCCTGTGTGGCACTGAACCCTTGATGATGGCAGGGCTTGGGAGCAAGGTTGTCCTGGCTCCCTCATTGTGCTTCTGGGTGACTCCAGTGGGCTCTGGGTGTCTGCTGCCACCCATGAGAAACCCAGCTGGCCCTGGTGTACATTTCCTCAGCACTTACTGAGCTTCCTGGGGTTGTTCCAGGCTCGAGCAAGGATTAGGTTTGTGCTCTGGTATGTTAAGGTTGGACATGTTCACCTCTGGTGTCTTCTGGTGTTACTGTCTCTGGCCATCTCTTGGTTTGCTGATGGTTGCCCATTGTTGGAGACAGACCTGGTCTCCCCTGTGGCTTGATGGATGCTTCATTTTTGCCTTTGCAAGCCTGCCTTGAGTTCATGTCTTTGCTCCAGCTCTTTGAAGGGATATCTGAGTGATATCTATCTCCTACCATCTTCCTTATGAGAGTCTTGGTGTCCTTGAGGGTCCTAGAGTCACTGGTTCTCTCTATTTATTTTTTTTTTTGCTGGGACCTGCCCTTGTGGCTTTTGTGCTTCTTTCTTTCCCCCAGAAACTGTCTGAAAAAAGCAGATTTGGAGTCCGGATCTGAGTCCCAAGTCTCTCACTTGAACGTCCCAAAGGCAGAAGGTTTCTCACTTGGACGTCCTGGTGCTGAAGGGTCCCAAATATTTGCAGATCCAAGTGCTCTCAGCTCTGCTGCCTCCATGCCCCATAGGCTCTTCTCCTTTGTGCCCACTTGCTGCTCTCCATCTTCTGCTGGAGCTGGACTGTGGCCGAGGAGGTTTTGGGAATGGCTCTTTGATCTACACCTGTGGGAGGTGCAGATCAGTGCTCTTCCCTCTGCTTTGCAGGAGTCTTGATTTTGGGTTTGAGTCCAGGTCGAGGGAGGGCAAACAAGCTGTGCCTGCAGATGTTGCTTGCAGGCTGTGTGGTGTCTTGCCCGCTTCCTTTATAGATTCACGGAACGGTTCAGGTTGGAAAAGACCTCCAAAGATCTTCTAGTTCAACCCTGCCTAGAAGGTCTAGGGACACCTTGCACTAGACCATGTTTCTCAGAGCCCCATCCATCCTGGCCTTGAGCACTTCCAGGGAGGGGCCATCCACAGCTTCTCTGGGCAACCTGCGCCAGTGTCTCACCACCCTCATTTCTTCCTTATGTCCACCCCAACCCTACCCTCCTTCCATTTAAAACCCTTGTCCTGTCACGACAGGTGCCAGTGGAAAGCCACTCTCTGACTTTCATGTAAGCCCCATTTATATCTTGCAAGGTCTGTCAGCAGCTCTAGGTCTCGTGGGGCGGTGAGGAGTGGCAGTGGCTGGTGACAGGGACATGGCAGCAGGCTCATGACAGCCCAGGGGAGCTGACCATCCTAAGTGCCTGGCTGGATTATCCTTCCCCACCTTCCCCCTCCCACGTCCCTGTGCCGTCTTGGGCTGGGATCGCAGTGAGGGGGAGAGGTGGGTGAGTGGTGTGGTCCCGTAGTTCCAGTGGGTCCCCGCACGCCATTCCTGCGGGAGCCAGTGGGTGAGGAGAGCTGCCTGGGGGAGCGCTCCCCTTGCCCTCTGCTTTACCTTCTGCATCTCGCTAATCTGATGACCGGAGGTATGCGAAGCATTTCAAATATGGCCTCGTTAGCTGGCTCCGGACAGAGCACGCAAGAGGCGTTTCTTCACACTCCTATTCCAGCCAGCTGGTCGCCCTTTCCCTTCCCTCCTCCCACGGGCATCTTGCTGCCGGCTGGGATCGGCGCAGCCGCTCTGGCCCCATCCCAGCAGGGTCCCGTGGTGATGGGAGAGCAGTGTTGGGTGGGAGCGTGCCGACACTGGTGAGTGGGATGTCGCCTCTGCCCAAGCCTCCCTGCAGTGTGCCCAGCCTGCTGGAAGGACCTTGGTGGCGTCGAGGGTCCCAGGGAGTCCTCTGGGAGCAAGGAAAAAACCTCTCTGAAAGGCGGCGGGGCAGGGTACATGGGTGGTGGCCAAGGGGACCACCCAATGTGGTGCAGACTTGGGGTGCTCCACAAAGGGACTGCAGCCTATCACTGGGGTGGTCCTCGCGGTGCTGTGGCACCCACGTTGGGTTCTCCTGCCTCTTCCTGACCCACCTTCCCCGGCATGGCAAGCAGAGCATCCTGTGCCTCCCTGTCCATCGATGTCTATCCCCTCCG
>NW_009730588.1:5097-5358 GCF_000703405.1 Apaloderma vittatum
CCTTACCGTGGTGGCAGCGGGAACCTGGCAGCTTCTCTCTGCTCTTCTGAAGGACCTTTATTTAAAGCTGGGGTAGAGGAGGGAGAAATATAAATGTAGGAGCTGAAGATGATGAGGGTGGCTCCAGCCGCCCTTAGGGACATCTGGCCCTGGTGTCGACCACCCTGGGGAGGGGATGCCATGGCCCCGGTGCGGCCCCGGCAGGGCTGGGAAGCCGGACGCCAAAGCCTTCGCGCTTTAATGCATCAGGACAGCTTGCAA
>NW_009730589.1:0-2081 GCF_000703405.1 Apaloderma vittatum
TATATATGCCACCCTGGACCTTTTTATGTACACACTCACACAGATCTATAAGCAAACACACACATACACAGAGTATTTCTATTCTGCAAAATATAATTTAAGCACAGGGATTTATTTTTTTTTTCCCCTTCCAGCAGCACCAAGCAGCAGCTTCCCAGCACAGCGATGCCGAGTGCCCTCTGCTGCACACACTGACTAATGATTCTTTGTTTAAAAAGCAGATTTATTTTTTTTTTAAATACTTATAACTTTACTCAGGACAAAATATTTATTAAAATTACATTTGATCATTCTGAGCACAACGTGCAATACTAATGCCACAAGATTTTTCTTGTCAGACTGAAAAATTCATGTCTCTTATAGGTTGCATCAGCAGAAAGTAAATAGGCTGGGCTGGAACTGCACCGAGTACAGTGTGAAAATGTTTTATTTATACGTTTGAAAATAGCAGAGGAAAATCAGAACAAACAATATAGCTTTATTATTCAGTCATTTATCAGAGAGCCTTCACACTCCAGCAAATAGCACATCTATTAGAGGTACAAGCTGAAACCATCACATGGCAACACAAAATCATTTTTCTTTTGTAAAGCAGCGTTGTTCCTGCTACTGGAAGGCGAGATAATATTGAAACATATTCAAATATATGTATTTGAAACCACTACATCTTGTAATAAATTATGCTCTCGATATTAAAAACCCAAGCTACGCCGCACTAACCCGACTTAAGAATATTAACTTTTATTGTCTTCTCACATCCCAGCTCTTCTCAAATCTGACATTTAAAGGGGCTGCACTGCCAGCACATGGTCTTTATGGCACTGAACGCAGATTTAATACGGCACGGGCACAGCCCCGTGATGCACGTTCCCATTTGTCTGGCAGGTGGGAAGGGAGAGGGAAACCAGCCTCGACCCGCTGCCGCTTCTTCAAACACTGCACAACCTTAAGAAGAGCCCTGACTTCTGTAGAGTTGTGGGGTTTGCAGAAACAGGGGTTAAATCATCTGCAAAGAGCCCGGTTATGAGACAACAAGCCCAGCAGGATCTCTGCAAAGGGGTCCACCTCCACCCAAGGCACACAGGTCAAAGACCAACCAGGTCTTACCCCAGGGAGCAAACTGCCACAACCAGCACCCGATGGCTTGGTGAGGCTGGAGCCACGTCACGTGGCACGCCAACGTCAAAATCCCAGTTACTGGCACCGTGATGTGGTTTTTTTCCCCGCTGCTTCACACTCTCGCAGAAGGAGACGTCTTTTTTTAACCCGTCTCTGTGCAACACCTCGGCTCCGCAAGCAGGGCCCCGTCTGCTTCGCAAACCTACGTGGGTACACCTCCACACCGCCCACGGAGGGTGGCCATGGGGTCAGAGCACCCATGGGTGCAGTCTCCAGGGATGCCCAGGTCCCAAGTGCTCCCGTGTAGCCATTTCATCCTCATCGGTCAATGAGCTGGCTGCCGACCCACACAGTCACACTGGCACAACTGGTTCCCCATCCCTTCCAGTGACTCACAGCTAAACCTCCCCATTTCCAGCATTTGTATTCGCTTCACGGCTTGGATTTCCTAGAGGAGGCACTACCCGGGAACACTAGCCTCTTCTTACACCCTCCTGTAAATGTGTCGACAAGCAGCTGATCAAAAATATTCCAGTTTATTTTTTTTTAATGAAATCTTTTACCAGCATTTTTTCCCCTCCAACAAAATACTGGTATTTTTTATAACTTTTCATCTTTTATTCTGAGGGATTCTTGTCCTAGATTCCCCATCTTGGTTGAAGGCCAAGCATCACTAGCTGAGCCAGAGGGAATATAAAAGCATCTTTCTAAGACGCTATAGAAAGGAAGAAGAATTGGACCCTGGGAGCCAATTCACTTTCATGTCTTGGGTATTTAAGGATCAAACACGCATTTGTGAGCTGACACAAGGTAAAGAGGTGGCTTTGAGACTTCACGGTGTCTAAAGGAGCCTCTGAAAAACATCTTTTCACCAACTAGAGTGCAAGAGAAAACCAGAAGCAGCAATGCATCCTGGAGCGTGGCTGCTGAGCCCCTGGGGACAGCCGGTGGAAGGGACAGCC
>NW_009730589.1:2098-10748 GCF_000703405.1 Apaloderma vittatum
CACTGGCCACTCCTGGTGGCACCAAGGTCTCGGAGGAGCACAGAGCACTTTCAACTGCTGCTCCGCTTGCAAAGCAAACAGCTGAAGGAGAGGAAATAGGAACCACCCGAAACACGCTGGGGAGGTTTCCTATGGTTACTGCTGCCATGGAAGTATTTTTTTTTGTTGGCTCGATCTAAATAATATCTGCCTCTTCGGCTGCAGGACGCTTCCTGCATGGTTGGGTTGGAGCCTTCGACCTGCACGACTGCACCGAGCACCAGCCACCTCTGAGCCACCTCAGGAGCATCTCAAACCTGAGCTGCTCGGGGCTTTCCCCTCGGCTCCCCTGGGGCTTGGTTTCAAGGAGAAGATGAGGAGGAAAGAGAGTGGAGGGGGGTGGAAGGAGGCGGGGAGAAAAGACATCTTTTTACTAATAGCTCACAGCTGTGGCCAAGCAGCTCCCAATTCGGCTGCCAGGAGCTGGGGCCAGTGCTCCTGCTCTCCCCAACAGGCTGTGGAGCAAGAGAAAGCCCTCGCAGGGAGAAGGACTCTTCTCTGTCCATCCATCCATCCACAGGCTCTACATAGGGATTTCAATAATTATATTTATATACTCCCCTTATCAGCGAGAGCAGCCATTATGTCTTTTATCACCGCGGCGGCAGCATCTGCGCGAGGGCAAGTGATAGGGGATGAAATATTTGCTGCGATGGCTGAGTACAAAGTGCCTCCCTTCGCGGCCAGAATAATAACTGTAACACTTCGCTCTCCAAGTGTTGAGCTCTGGCATCAGGGCCCTGCAGAGAGCAAAGAGCCACACACGGCGAGAAACGGCCTCTCCAGCAGAGAGGAACACCCCAAATTTTAGATAAACCTCTCAGCCCCAGCGTTGGTGAACCCGAGAAAGGTACTGGCCATCATCCCCCATCCTGAAATTAGTTTTCCTCACATCAGACAATTCTGCTAATGTTACAAATTCCTCTGACATTAGATAGTGACCGCAGAGATGCTGCGTGCGCAGGGAAGAGTCCCCAGCCCGGCTTTTCCCCGTCACGGCTGGGAGATTATTCATCAGAGAAAAGAGCAAATATCCAAATGAGCATCATGAATTGCAAAACCATCTGCCAAAGGTCTCAGCTGATGCTATCAGCCATCCTTAAGCTCGGTGATAGACTTACAAGCCAGACAATGAAAACGCAATTGATTATTTGAAGAGTGACTCACTGGTGTAACAAGGATGGATTACTGGGCAAGAGGGGGAAGAATGTCTTTGAAAAAAATAAAAGGCTGCAGATTGACTTTTTAAAGGCAAACAGAAAGAAAACAAAACCCAAGAAAAACTCTTGAAAGCACTGAACATCCCTCTACAGCAGAGAGCAACAAAACAAAGCTGCACCCTGGCCCCTCCAGCCGAGGATCTCGCGTACCAGCCTTTCTCCACCTCATTCGGCTTTCTCTCCAAACTGGTGGCCGGGAGCTTTTTCTTTCAGGCCCGATCGTGTTCATGACAATATCATGTTGCAAACCCTCTACGCTATGGGAGCGGGAGTTTTCCCTCCCTGCCACAAAGAGCATGGCCAGAGCTCTGCGCTCTCGGGGGGTCGGTGGGACGCATCCTGCGGGGTCAGTGGGACGCACCCCGCGGGGAGAGCGGACTCTGTGCCCCTTGTGGGGCCAGTGAGGAGCACCAAGAGGGCTGAGGTTGTGGCGGGGCAGCAAAACTCACCAAGTGGGTGCCCAGCTTCGTGTGCCACGAGACTGACAGGACCCTTCATTTCCCACCTCCTTCCTCTCATCAGCCCAGCAGAGACTTCAATGCCCAATTTAACCCACTAGCCCAGGCTTGGTGCGATGTGTGAGCAGCTCAGGACCTTCTGCATCCAGCAGCAATGAGCAGTTAAATCAGTTTGCCACATCCCACTAAATCACACCCTATGGGGCATCCAAATCCATAAGCACAGCCTCTGACACTGACAGCCTTCTGCTTGAAGGAGATCCCCACTGCAAGCCGATCCATCCCGCTTCCGAGTTTTGTGGGTCTGACTTGGGCAATTCCATCCTGAAAGGCTCTGTGAGGGAGCTGTGCTTTGCCACTGTCAGGTCAAGGCATCGGGAAATTGCTGCCTTCGGGACAGCAAACCCCACTCGCTCACACCAGGCAGATAACATTTCACTCTTTGCATACCAAGAAGCAGCTGTAGTAATTTTTCCAAAAACTTAGGGCAACGTCACCAATTTTTAAAAAGATTTGTTCAGTCTAGGAGTAAAATACCAAGTAAAGTCAGAATTTGGCGTTTGCCTGCTCCACCCCCTCCATCACCAGCGTCGTTCACAATCACTCCAGAAACAGAATAAACCCCCCCAAACCAGCCCAAAACCTGCAAGAGCTTATTAGTAGTTTTTCACCCCATGCACAAGACTAGAACTTGCACAAGACTGCTTCAAATCAGACAGAAAACATACCCTCACTGCCCTTTCCCTAGGAGAAATTCTGCTTTTTTGGCTTTTGCCGGCAGCTCAGCTGTGATGGAGCAGGGCAGAGCCAGGCTGCAGAACAACTCCAGTTACAGCAGCTGCAGACTAGGGCTCTGTGTTGAGCTGAAATTTAATCAAGAAGTGTCTCCAACTCCTTTGAGTTCTTGCAACACAATCCTGAGTGGCTTGTAAAGGACTTCAAACAGGCTCCCCAGGCTTGCCCGGAAACAAGTACATACCTCACCTGCTCTTTTGTACGTTGCATACAAAAAAATTAAAGAATTTATTTTAGGCTTTTTGCCAGGGACAACACTGCCTCTAACATTGTAATGCTCTGCTAAAGTGGATATCGTGTCTCGCAGCCAACACAAACAGGATACCTTATCAGTCTCGGCTGCTTTAAGTGCTGTTTCAGCAGCAGGGCATGAAGACATGGAAGGGACAGGCCAAAAAAAGTGGTTGGGAGTTCCTAAAATGCAACTCCACACTCGACATTTATGGAGAGACAGACGGTCTCAGGGCAGGACGAAGCTGATCCCTACACTACAACCCACCCAAACTCCCATGCCGGTGGGCCGGCTGGCCCTCAGCAGGGACGCCCCCGGAAAAGCAGCATCAGCACGAGTCACTGCTGCTTACCCTGCTCTTTCCCCATTGCCACAGGGGCTGAAAACTCAAAGAAAAAGCAGACTCTGATTTTTCAAACATGCAAGTGCTTAATCCCACAGGTGTGAGTAAAAAGGACAAAGTCATTTAGGCCAAGCAAAGTGTGTGCTCCAGCATCCTCCCGTGCTGAGCTTCAGCACGCACAGCAGTCACCCACCCCATATCACCCTGGGCACAGAGGCTGAAGGACACTGATTTTGTCAATGAGTAACCTGGTAGGGAATGACTTTTGCTTTCTGAACTGCTCACAACAACAAAAAAAACACATTAAAAAGACACTAAAGATACCAAATTCTTTTATGAAAGGCTTTAAAGTCAGCCAGCAAACCCCACCTTCGATTTTTTTTCATCCCTTCCATCAGGGCAACAGCATCCTGAAGAGCGAGGTGACTCTCGCCCACTCTTGAGGACAGGTACAGGTCCCCTAGGGTCAAGCAGCCTGCTCATCCCCTCCACAGTCCCTCAGGAATTTGCCTCTGGAGCATTGGGATGGTCTGTGGCAGGATGGACCGTGCCAACTGACCTTTGCCTATTTCAGCAGATTCTCCACTGGAAAATGGAAAACTTGAGAAAACCCACCAGACCTGGCACAGTTTGCCATGGCAGCGACATGAGCATACACCCATTCAAGATAAGGAATTGCTATTCTCACATCTCCAAAGTCTTTCAAATAAACATGCAAGGAATGGTGGAATATCTGAATTGTAAAGGAGAAAGAGGCACAAAGCATGTTATTCATGAAAGGGAAAAGCTGGGAGTGTGTGTGTGAAAAGATACATAACCTACGAAAAATGCTGAAAACATATGGAAGCAATAATCTGTACTTTTTTCCTTTTTTTTTTTTTTTGGAAAGCAGAAACAAATGGTTCAGAATTCTGTGTTATTCGTTCACGTGCTGCGCTGCAAATATTATTGTTTCTGCTCTCTGGATGAGGCACTAGGCATCAAACCAGAGACCCAAACGCATACCCGAGCCTGCTGGGATGTCCCTCTTGAGGGCAGGGCCAGCGCCAGGCAAATGCAGACCGAAGCTGCAAACACACTGACAGTTCCTCGTTGCTCTCCACACACGAGCAGACAATGTCCAGAGCCCTGGGGACTGGACAAACACAAAGAAAACACACACCAATAGCAACTCCCTACCTATAGTCAACAAGGCAGAGACGGGAGCTGCAAAGCAACCTGTCCACCATCACCCAGCAACCTCAAACATCCCCGGGGTTCTGGTCCACCACTTCATTTACCAGGTCACCGCCTCGTTTATCTCTTTCTTTTCCTTGTCTATCAGCTAAGCCTTGCCCATAGGATTTCGTGATCCAGTGCTCAATCACAACCCTTTGGGCTGATCCTGTATCACCTGGGATCTCTCTCCTGACAAGCCGAGGAATTTGTCCTTGCAGATGGTCCCAGATCCAAAGAGGCCAGACGTGACCAGACTTCTGTGGGACTGGCCGTAGCAAACTATAGCGAGATAGTGAGTTATGGAAACAAATTAATGCTCAAAATTGTATGCATCAAAACTTCACTTGTTAATACTGAATATTACTAAATATTAAGTCAAGAGTCACACAATTTGCCTTGGAAGGTAAGGGCCAGGCACTACATGCTGTATAAACTAAGACTGTGATATGTGTGACAGCAACGCACGAGGAGCAGATCTTGCCACCAAAGCACGATTTCAAGGGACAAAGATTACATGGCATATGTAAGAAAAAAAGAGACTCCAAGAAAAGATGTAAAACACAATCTCACACTGAAACTAAACCCCCAGCAAGCCAGCCTTTGTCTTTATGTCATGTTTATTACTGTTATTTAAATGCTTCTGCAAACCAGAAGAATAACTATGGCAACAAAGACTTCTCCAAAGGTTTTCAGACACTATTTTTAAAACTATCTTATCTGCCACGGCATCTGAATGCCTTCCCTCTGAAATCAGCCTCAAGCCACCGCTTCTGCAGGCTTTGCAAACCAGGTGGTACATCCCCCCTCCTCACACCAGAGCTCAAAAACCATCTTAAGCTTCCAGGTGTCCTGCATCTATGGTTCTAGCCCATGGTTTTGAGGAGAAGGAAGAGAGAAGGAAACAGCAAGGTCTGTCGAATTGCAAAAGTATTGTTTTGTGCAAGGCTTTCTGAAGGAACAAGCGAACTGTGCCTCTGTGTGCTAAACACATGCCAATCTCCCAACATGAAGGATCCGCAATTTTAAATACAGTATTAAGGCTGTAATTTTACTTCGCCCAGACTAAATCCGAAATTAGTTCTTCACAGTAGGCTTAGCAGCAGCAAAAGCCACTCGCTCCCTTCCTGGAGCTGCCAACCATTTGTCACCTTCGAGGTTTGCATATTCACACTAATTGCACCAGGACTAGGTTATAAATTCCCTTCCCCTCCTGGACCACCTCCCTCGAAGGCTTTTCTCTGCAAGACATTATGCAAAAGACACTCCTAATGGCTATTCTTTCACCAAACTCCACTGACAGCTTTATTTAATGCCAAAGCTTGTTAACAAGCTGAATGGCACAGAGTTTAATGTAATGCAGATCTGATTAGAAAACACCAACCGGGCTCCTAAGGAGTTGGGAGATTTTTATTGAATTTGATTTCACTTCTTCCACACAAAGCCACCTTTCAAGTATCAACCCGTATTAGTAAGGATTTGGTTATGTACACCCAATTTCCAGCCTTCAGCCCGCAGCCCACACAGATGAACTTTTCAGTCCTTACATCCTTTACTGACAAGCCACCACAAAAAAAAGCGATGCCATTAGAGGAAGGAGTCATTTTGCTGTTCAAGGCATGAGAAACTGGGAGTTACACTCGTTCTAGTTATACTGCTTCCTCGCAGACTTCACACCCAAGGATGATGGAATTCAATCTTCAGCCTTTTCAGACAAACCACTTACTTTCTCCTCTTCGGGGATAAATGATTTACAACTGAAAATTGAATTTCTGCCTCATAACAAGGGGTAGAGGTCTGAGAGCTTTGAGGGGGTGACGCGGGCAGTGGGCTCCGATTTTGCCATATGTGTAATGTGGGGTGTTTTCAATTCCCTGCTTCCATCAAATAGTATTAAACATGCCGACACTTTTACAGGATAATTCACCCACTACCTTGAATTTGAGATTATAACCAAGAAGATTTAGAAACAAACTCTAAAACCAGGGACAGTTTTTAATTACCTAGCAATCCCCTTCCATCTTCTTTTTGAACGTCATCTACAATACAGAGACCAGTTTTATTCTGAAAAGAAAGCAGTTCTGCAGAATACAATTTATTTTTGAGTAGTTTTCCTGGCTCAGGAAGTGCTTCCAGGAACAATAAATTCAACCAAGCCATCTCCCCATCTGAGAAAAGTGGCTTTTAAGGGAATGCACAGGCACAGAAATCCTTGGTGTCTAACAAAGCAATTTGCCTGCTTGATGGAGTAACTGCACAGATCACACCCAAAATCACAGGTAACCAGAAAATACACAGTCCTGCATAATTACGTATACAACAATGCCTGTATCAGCAATGGTTCCAGTGCTGCAAGCTTATAGATTCTTTTCCTTCTCTCTAAAGCATTTCACCAATTCCCATCTCTGAAGAAAAAAAAAAAAAGTCCCATTTACATTTATCAGCAAAACTCTGCTATTAAAGGATTATACAAAGGTTTACAAATCTCTAGCGGTTAATTGATCTGGGTTTGTATCTTTAATCTGCGGATCTTCTTGCAAACCCTTGTTTTCTCCCAATCTCATCCTGCAGGCTAAGGTGTCAGTGAGCACACCCAGCAGGAGCCTCAGGCTCAGAAGGCACAGGGTCCTGAGCGTGTTTTCAACCTACGACACTAGTATTAACAATTTGCCTGCTCACATCTCCCTGGCATGAACAGACCACTGGCTAACAGAGAATGAATGCACTGCCTCTCTATTGCATTCTGACAAATAGGTTGCCTTTATTTGTTTTAATTGCCTAATTACTCTTATATCAAGGCAATTAAATGTGAATGTGTGCAGAGGGCTCTCGGCTTGTCCAGTCCCTGGTGTAAAATAACTTGGTGTAAGGTCTAACTTGGCATTGCCTGCCCGCCCAACGCAAACCCAGAGCACATAAGCTACAACGCCTCCAGGGGCTGACACCCACCCAAATGGTCCCCATCTTTCTCCTGCCCCAGGGCAGCGACCCCTTCATTCCTGACAAAAGGCTGCCGGAACAAGCTACGGGTGGTCCTGGAGCCCCTTGTTCCACCTCAACTTGCACAAGGAATTCGGCAGGACCTGGCACAAGAGGCACAAGCGTGCCAGCGCAGAGGGCACAGCCCGAACAGAGCCATGACGCCGCTCTCATCTGACACTCCCCAAGCAGCTGGGTGCCCCTTCTGCTGGGCCATTTGGCCTTCGGTGCGATGCTATCGAAATTCACTTAATTCTTCAAAAGTCACTGGATAGCTGCACCCTCTGACACTACAGCACCTCATTAGTCCTTTGAGCAGAGGAGAAACAGTGGTGGTGCCCGTGGCTTGCCCTTCTTAACCTGCATTTTAAACTTCTCCTTGACACTTTTAAGCATTAAAAAGCGGCTCTGCAACAACATGAGGAAACCAGGGACAGCTCAGGAAAGCATCTATAAACCCAGAAAAGAAGACAACTTACAAATCCATTAACGCACACATGGCAGATTCAGATCATTGGGAGGATGTCAGATCATTAGGAGGAAGTAAGTCAGGAGGCCACAGCTCCCGCAGCCCAGGAGGAAAGGACACCTTCGCCTTCTCAAGGTCTGAGGTGGGACACTGTGCAGTTGGATACACCAGCAGCATCTGTGGAGGACCAAGCTGGAGGACCAAGGCGAGCCCCACCTTCTACTGCGCATCCCTTGGGGCAGCCCTCAGCCCACGGACCCTGTCCCACCGCACCTCAGAGCAAAGGCCACCTGGAATGATGACTTGCAAGGCTGAAGCTTAAAATACAACTCAAATCAATCCCCCTCCTCGCTCTGAACCTGTTCTACAATCTGCTGAAACGCATCTCTGAGAAGTAGGGCAGAAGCCTGGAGGAACGCCGAGTGCAGCAGATGCTGGAGAGAAGGGGACACCCTATAAAATAAGGTTAAAAGGTCACCAAGGGCTCCCTGGCCTACTAAGTCTGTGCATCAGCTCCCAGAACCCACAGCCCAGATTTAATAACACCAAGTCCCAGATTGCCCATGAGCAAGAACTCCTTTTCAGGCAGCACGACACAGGGAGGGGAGAAGGGGCTGACCCAGGGCTCACCGGGACTCTAGGCACCAGCGCTGACCATTTTGTAGAGACACAGTGGAACCAGCCAAAAATACCTGTTTATCCCTACACAGCCCGCATCCATTCAGCAGCTAAATTCCTGCTTGCCATCAGCGAAAGGGGCTAAGTCCCATCGAGAGGTCACAGGGGGAGGCAGGAGTTTCACGCAGCGATTTGGTACAAACCACCGGGAACCCCATAGACCCCCCTTCTCACCCCACCCTGCCCAGACTGTCCCCCCAGGTGAGGGTGGCTTCAGCCCCC
>NW_009730590.1:0-1011 GCF_000703405.1 Apaloderma vittatum
CCCCAAGCCCTTGGCCCCTCCCCTTTTCTCACATTTGCCCTGAAACTTCCGCTTTTCCCCTCAAAAACGCTCTATTTCCACAAACACTCCAAAAACGGTCGCTTTTTACACAAAAAATATGGTTTTTTCCTGAAAAACCGCCCCTTTTCCCCAAAAAATTGCCCATTTTCTCCTCAAAATTGTCCATTTTCCACTAAAATTCCCCATTTTCCCCTAAAATTGCCCGTTTTCCCCTCAAAATTTCCCTTTTTCCCCTCAAAATTCCCCAATTTCCCCCAAAATTCCCCATTTTCCCTTCAAAATTCCCCGTTTTCCCACAAAATTCCCCATTTTCCCTTCAAAATTCCCCATTTTCCCCTCAAAATTCGCCATTTTCCCCCTAAAACTGACGTTTTTCCCCTCAGAATAGCTCCTTTTCCCACAAAAAAATGCCCTTTTTTCCCCAAAATAGCCCATTTTCCCCCCAAAATTCCCCATTTTCCCCCTAAAATTGCCCTTTTTCACCCCAAAATTGTCCGACTTTCCCCTAAATTTGCCTATTCTCACCTCAATATTGCCCTTTTTTCCCCCTAATTGCCTCTTTTCCCCTTAAAATTCCCCATTTTCCCCCCAAAAGTGCCCCTTTTTTCCCTAAAATTCCCCATTTCCCCCCTAAAATTGCCTCTTTTCCCCTCAAAATTTCCTTTTTTCCCTCAAAATTTCCTTTTTCCCTCAGAGTTGCTCCTTTTCCCTCAAAAATTGCCCTCTTTTTCCCCAAATTCCCCATTTTCCCAACAAATTCCCCCATTTTCCCCTCAAAACAGCCCATTTTCCCCTCAAATTGACGTTTTTCCCCTCAAAATTGCCCATTTTCCCACAAAATTTTCCCTTTTTCCCCTCAAAATTGACGTTTTTCCTCTCAGAATTGCTCCTTGTCCCTCAAAAATTTCCCTTTTTTCCCCAAAACTGCCCACTTTCCCCTCAAAATTACCCAATTTTCCCCTAAAATTGCCCATTTTCCCCCTAAAATTC
>NW_009730591.1:0-21530 GCF_000703405.1 Apaloderma vittatum
CGGCCGCGCCTCAGCGCCCAGGGCAGTAGGATGGGTCGAGCCCTGGGGCTGCCCGCTGGGCCTCTGACCGAGCTTTTTCTCTCCTCCTGTCCGCGCAGCTTGTGGGTTCGGACGAAGGCCTCCAGCAGAAGCTGGCGGAGGCGATCCTCCGAGAGGAGAAGAGCTTCAAGATCAGCATGTGAGTGGTGCGGAGGGGGATGCAGTGCCGGCGGGCCTGGCCGTAGGCCTGTAGCGGGAGCTGCCGCCTTGTCCGAGAGATAGAGCCGGAGCAGCGGCCCGTGATGCGCATTCACGGGTAGCTTCTGCTCCAGAAACGCGCCGAACTTGCTCATAAACGCGGCTTCTGCCCAAGCTGCCGTAGTTGGAACTGTGGGGCGCTCGTCTCGAAGAGAGAACTAGCTCCTGTGAACGCTAGAGTGCACTACCGTACAGAAGTGGCTGGCATCTGTGGCGTGAAATCCGCCCTGGCTTCAGGGCAAGCAGTTTGGGCATGATAAGAAATGGAGGTGGAAATAATTTACACGTTCCTCACGTTCCTTATGCACGTACTATTGCCCTTTGGATGCTGCACAGATATTCACTAAATTGCAAGGGTTTGAGAGGAGCACAGATTTTTTTTTTTCTCACCTGGGAGGCAGGCATAGGCAGAAATTGAACATCTTGGGCCAAAATGGGACAAATACAATGCCTGCAACTACTTGAAACCAGACAAGTTTTCCTGAAAGATATCTTTTAATGCTCTTCGTAGCCATTTTCTGGTTTGTATGCATGCACATGCTTTTCGTCCTCAAGCTATTAAGATGCATTTGGAATTTTAACTGTAGCTGCATGACAAGTCCTGTCTTAAAAGCTTGATTAACTAACTTTTTACAATATAATGTCCTTGACAGCTCTTCTGCCAAGACCAAATGAGTTTAGTCAGCTCTTCAAAAGATGTTTGTGTTAGTTTGCTCCTGTAATCCCGGGGTATGCGGTAAAGGCAAACTTGATCTAGCGTTCTACTAGCCAGTTGGAGTGACTGTATTGCTCTGATCATGGCACATTGGATGTTTGTGCTAATTGTAAATTAATTACGCCTTTTTCTACGTAAAACCTGCAGCCTCTGCTGAGCTGTGGAGTGCCATAACTAGCCATAACTTGGCTACTGGTACTACAGCTGGGTAACTACCCAAAGGTGTGGAAACTTAATGCCTGTACTATGGAGCAAGAAAAATCCCTATGCTCATATAGCTAAGGAAGCAGAAGTCCATGAGGAAATGGAAGTCAGTGACGTTTTTCCCCCCCACTGTGTTGCTTTGGGATTATGCATGTTACAAAGAAATGTGGTGTCTTGTCTGGCAAGTCTACCTGCCAGATACAGTTGGGTGTAGAATTGCAGGGCTGGGTTTTTTATATCTCTTACTACTAGGAAAAAAAAGGCTTCTGCAGCGCATATCTGGAGGCTGCTGGCATGATCTAGTGACGTTAGTTTAAATATAGTAGAATTTGAAATCTTGTTTGGTTTGTTGGGTTCTGGATTTGGGTGTTTTGTTGTTTGTGGTTTTTTTTTTTCCCCCCAGATAATGAGATCTGATATTTTTCTTTCACCACAGCTTCTACCTGAACTTTGCCTTAAATTTATAGGCTTGTTTGTTTTGCAATGTGTCTTTCAAGTGCACTTTGCTCATCTCTTGTTTTAGTTTCAGATTATTTTTTTTTAAATCATACCTTCTGTATTTAGAGGAAACAAAACGCTTTTATCTGGAGGCTGACAGACACAACTACAAGCTGCATATGATTCATAGAAGAGAATGTGTGCTGTGGTCCGCTGCTGGGGAAAACTGTTAGATCTTCAAGAATTAGTAGCTAGAAATAATATTTCTGAAGAAGACCAAAAGCAGAGAGAAAATGGATTGTGAGAGAGACTGGAATTCTGGAATTTTTTGTTTGTCCAGTCTATCTTGAAGGTGATCTTCCAAAAACATGGTGCTGTTAAGATTCTTCCCTGTGGGAGTGAGAGTCCCAGATACGCACTACTGAATTGTGGGGTTTTTTTGGAGGGGGGTGTTGGTGTTGGTGTTTTCTTTTCATAGTGGGAAGAGACAGCAGAAGTCCCCACTCTGTAATTCTTTTTCCAACAGCTCTGTCAGCAGTGGTGTTATTCTGTTGAAGGACACCTAAACTAATCTTGAGATTCCTGACACAGTGAAAGGGATAAAAAAGGGAGGTAATGGTATAATAGAAGCTCTTTATGAGTTATAACTTCATCTATAAAGCTCTACTATTCTGGTTTAAGGTTTTGTGAACGGAACACACCATTCTGTAACATGGACACCTGAGAAGGTAGCCTTTCCTCTGTGAGCATATGAGCAGCATGTGGAACGTGACAGGAAAGCACTGACATGTTTTAACTGGAACTTGACACCAAAATATACTAGTAAAGCATTGGAGTTCACTTTGTTACAAAGGACCCTTAACAATTAAATAAAATGACTGCCATGTAGATCTGTGTGGAGAAAATATTTCTGCGAGCCTTGTTGTGCTCTAATAAGCTTTCTGTTATAACCAACCTTGTCTAGCAAGGATTATTGTAGCTGTCAGCAACTATGAGTAGGCCTGAGATAGGAGAATACTACTTAAAGAATCACAGTTTCTCTTCAGTGCCTATCTATTTAGTAATTAGTGGACTTCCTGGTAATTTGCTACATGGTGAACTGCAATGGTTATGTAGTTACGGTTAAGTGAATGCTGCCTTGCAAAGCTGTTTGGTTAAACTGGCAAATTTATTCTCTTTCAGTCACCTTGCTACATCCCTCCCCTTACCTTCAGAGAGGGATCAGCTCAGACCCAGGATAGATCTGATTGTGTTTGTGATTGACGTCAAGAACAAATACAGGTAAAAGAAGGGCCAAAGCATGAGAGGGAAAACTGATATTCTTTCTTGGATTGGTGGCTAAATAGACATTTGTACTGTGTCAGAATTGCTGAATAGTAGATTTCAAACCCAAGACTTGCTGTGGTGGCACAGCTCAGTGATGCAGACACACTAGTTTTCTGGCCTCCAGCAGTGGATTAAGACTGAACTGCTCTGTACAATAACATGCCTGTTGTGCACTAAGCTGCCGTAGCAGAGAAGGCAGAATTTATTCCTGGATCCAGATATAGGATGATATGAACTGAGCTTTGGAAAAGTTCTGTCTGTAAAATTAGGTGGTAACGATGCTGGTGCTATTAAATTCTGTAATATGTGTTCATCTGATGGGCACTGGGCAGTGCTACCTAATAATACCAGTCAATATCAGTACTGCAGGTGTCTTTAGGCAAAGGACAAAGGTCTGCAGGGATTGATCTCTTTCTCATATCTGGCGCTTATCTTTGTAGAAATGATATTTGTGTCCCCAGGCTTTAAGTAAAGACTTGCTAAGGCACACAAGTCAGCATTTTATTACTTACTTAACTTGCGACTGATGATCCTGGGCTCTCATTTACCAAAAATGACAGGCCCAGCTGCATACTTACAGCACAGATGGTGCCGCAGAAATGTGTGGGCTAGCTCTTCTGAAAGAGCTGAAGTAGTGCTGAAGTCTTATTGGGTTTAATGAATTCGGATGCTTAGTGATCGCAAATCATGGAGGATGCCATTCAAACTAAGTCTAACTGTTGAGTCTTGGGTAGAAAAGATATGTTATGGATTATTGAACAGCTGTGGGTATTGTAGAGGTCTCTGATGCCATGCTTTTAGCACAGAGCATAACTATGCCAACTCACAGATCAGCAGATGTTAACGTCATTGGTTTTCCAACTGTGCTTCTGAAAGTTATTCCCTTTGTCCTTATGCTGCACTGGTTTTACCTCACTGTCCAACTGGATATTCTGTGCTTTTCTGACAGCTTGAAGAATGTTGAAGCCTCCCTAGCTCATGTGGATGCCAGCTTTTTCCTGGGGAAAGTATGTTTTCTTGTCACTGGGGGTATGTATGGCATCTGCCCTCTTCCTCCTCTCCAAGCAGCAAAACTCACGGTTCCTTTCCTTAAAACAAGGCAGTGACTTAACCTGAAACAAAACAAGTAACAGCTTTGTCAAGCTTTGTTTAAATTATATCCAAACTCTTAAGTTATATCTAGGCCTTTTTTTTACTGTTCTCTTAGATAAAACATGCTTCTCCCATGCTTACTTGCTCTCTCCTTGTTTTTGCCAGTCAGATCTCTCTTCTATCCCTGAGTATGATTTGTGTTACTGATTTTTACTTTTTTTCCTGTGGCACTGCAGAAGTCTGTTTTATCTGCTCTTGCAGATCTATGTTAATGATAATGAGTAGTGAGGAGTGTATGATCCTGTGGTAATAAAATGAATCTGAGTGGATGAGCTACTAAACTATAAGTGTAGTTTTAGTTCAAGACTGGTATCCACGCTGTGTACTGTCTGGCTCTGTTGTGCCTCTGATCTCGCTCCTTCCCTCTGAGGGTGATTTCCTGCATACCCTCCCTCCTTCATCTCTGAGGAACAAGAGGGGCCAGATAGTACTGCTCAGTGGAAGAGGGGTGCTGTGTCCCTGGAATTTGGGGGTCAGGGTGCCAATTCTGGGATGAAAAGGAGTCTTATATTTGTGTTTTCTATGGCTCTCCTGATGGAGTGAATTTCTCAGAGAAATAACCACCCTGTGATGCTATATGAGTCACGAGGACTTCTGATTAGTGAGTGAAAGATTCTGCTTATGCTGCAAGTGTACTGATCCCTTATCAAAGATGTTAGTGTTGCAGTACTAAGTAACGTGGCAATACTATTCCTCCTGTCAGTGTTATGAAAGACTTCTGTGCTAATTCTGTTGTGAATCTTGTACCATTCTGTTCGTACTGCTCACTATTGCTTTACCTTCTATGGTGCTCTCAAAATTAGTTCTGGATGATTTTGCGGATGTGGAATTTCCTGGTACTTTTCTTCACTGAATGTTGATTATGGGGCTTGTAATGTGGGGAAACTTTTTCTGTAGTTGGCAGGGTGAATTACTGCAGTGTAGAGATGAATGCCATCTGGAAACTGGGAGAAGTCTACAGCAGTCCTGTGCTATTCTGTGAGCTGGAGGTAAGGTGCTTATCTGGTGTCTGAAGGGAGTTGTGAATTCCCCTGCTCTCTGATCTTGGGAACATCATTACATTAGCAATAAATATATGTACACACACTGCTGTCCTGCATAAGTGTCAGAGACCAGACCCTTTCAACAAGAACAGTAGAATTACAGGAATAGCCTGACTATCCTTGAAATGAGTCTTCTAGATAAACTGCTCCTTCATGTGCTACTTCAAAGCCTCAGGAAGCCAAGTCTAAATTAACAACAACTTCTCTGCTATGCAGAGTCTTGGTACACTTGTTCCTTGAGGCATTTTCTCTTCCTGGGAGCCCCTGAGCTGCTGTTTGCCATGTGACTCTCTTGCCTGAATAATGCTTCCTGTTAGCCAGGCTTTGTTGTTTCCCAGACTGATATGCCCCTCTTTCCAATTACCTGCTTGGTCTGAAAAGCTGGAGGGAGAGTTTGGCGTTCGGCGGTAGCACACTTCACTTTTCCGTGTGCTCATCATTCCACCCGCAGAGACTGCTTCCCTACCAGCAGGTAATATCTGTGCCTTTGGCAGCCCCTTCAGGGTTTTCAGCTGACAGTGCTGTACCTTCCCTAACATTAGGGGAGTAAGTGGCCTCTTCAGGACTTTTCTGTAGCTAGCCGCTCTGGTTAATGCCTGCTCTGGTTCTTTCTTTTATCACAGCTTTAGCACTGCTTTTCTTCTTTTCTGTTGATTAAATCATTTCTCCATTTTGTTTCCAGTTAGAAGGCATACGAGTTGCCACTGCTCAGCGACTTCTTCGGATGTTACGGATCTGTGCTGGTCATGTACCAGGAGTTTCTGCCTTGACCTTTGCCTCGCTGATGAGGAACTATGCTGATGACTAGCTTCTCAATGTGAGAATTCAGCCACGTTCATCGGTTTTTTCACTTCAGGCATTCAAGCTGCTGCAGTTGGAATAACACTGGGAAGTTTTTTTGCCTGACTTGTCATGACCACTCATCCAGAGCTGTTCCCAGTTGTTAATCTCTCAAGAAAAGTTGATTCCTGTTCAGTGGATAATCCCCAGTGGTGCTGGAGGGAGGGCACTTTGAATTGGGGTTTCCTATTCTTTACAACGTCTGAATCGCGTTTCATGATCAAGTTTGAATTTCACCCACTTTGCCAGTGGCCAGGAGCTATGTGCTTTCCTGACAGAATACTGGAAGAATAGGCCACTGTCCCAAATCCAGCATGTTACAGTCGTTTCAGTGTCTCCAAAGTACTAGAGAAGAGGTAGCAGGGTCCTGCTTCCTTTCAGTTGCAATATAGCACCTTGGACTAACATGAAGCCTCTCCACCAAGCAAATACCAAGGAATGCAGGCTGTCCTACGGCTTCTGGACAGGCTGCAGCTGGCAGTGTGAGCTGTGTGAGCAGATGCCCAGTGAAGGTCTCAGTATTTCCATGCCCAATACCTAATGGTGGAGGAAGGGACTAAAGAAGATAATCTAGCACTTTAGCATTCTTTTAGGTCTTTAAAGGAAGAAAAAGGCTCCATCTATCAAGCTTGGGATAACCATAGCAATCCAGCCTCAGAGGCTGACCAGAGATGATGACACAGTGGACTATACTACACCAACATATAGGAAATACATGTTGTCTTTTGCAAGTTGAGCATATGTTATGTATAATCCTCTAGCTAACAGGTTTTTATCAGCAGTAATTCATGTCTTATTCTTACTGCAAGTGTGTTTTGGAGTTCTAAGTTAATAAAATGTATAGTACTTAATAAGTAGTTGTATGCTCTTTGTTTAGGTATGTGGCATGGGCTCTAAAACCTACCAATGCCTGTCCCCGTTTGTCCTGGCGGGGAGGCTGATCCTTTCTGGCAGCTGAACTTAGAATTAGTTGCTGCGCTGCAGTCATGGTTTCAGCCACGTGGTGGTGGCAAAAGCTTTCCAAATACAATCCTTCTTACATAGGGAGTTGAGCTACCTTCTGGAATACAGTTTTGTGAAAGGCTGGAATGTTTCTTATCCAGGATTGCATGCCAGGTAGAAATGAAGCCTAGAGAGAATGTGTTAAGCTCCCCTCTGGTTTAATTTATTTAATCCCTAATAGTCTGCTTTAATGTTCCTAGGTGCAGAGCTTTAGCTTGCATGCGCTATTTCGCTTAGTTTGTTTCTGACATCTGTCTGTGAACAGGAAAAGCAGAAAGCAGCACTGCGGGCTTAATCAGCTGTGAGTGTTGGCAGTCCTTGCAAAGACAGCTCAGCAAGGCACAAAGCCTGTATCCTTGCTCAGAGGACATGCAAATCCCAGCTCCAGTTGTATTGTTGCTGGCGGGGGAGGGCTAGGTTGTTTGTCAGCTGGAACAAAAAGAGCTAAACCATTCAGCTGTATTATGGTGCTCAAAAGGGCTGGACTCTGGCTAAAACCCAAAGGAGAAAGACATGTGCAAACTCTCATGGCTGTGTAAGAAGGATTGGAGGCTTAATGGGCATGCCCTACTTTCAGCTCGCTTTGTGATGCTGAAGGTACTATCCAGGACTTTGACACCAGAGAGGGACAATCACACTGAGAAACAAGTTTCTCTGTGGGTTATGCTGTCTCAGCCTTGCTCTTGCTTTTAGTCCCTCAAAATAAATGACACCACGGTTTAGAATAGACCAGTTTCGATTTGCTCTTGATGTGCAGGTGCAGCCTGGGGGAGGGAAGGAAGGGCTGCTGCGTGAAATGAGCCAGTCGCTCGTGTCCTCTACAACTGCTGTGAGGTGAGGAGACTTTCGTCCAGTTGCCTCTAATAACTAGTGGACTTGGGTAAAATCCCTTTGGCCTCAAGAATAATTTTGCTGTGCTTTCTTAAGTGGTGAAAATGAAACTTTATTTGGTTCACCCAGAATGCTTTGTAGTAACTCACACGTGCTACTGTCCATTCCTGCACCTTTGAACACGTGGGTTTTTTTTCCACTGCAGTGTTTCCTATGTGGTATTTATTTCCTTCTACTACTTTCAAAGAAGAAAGATGCTGTTTGTACTTCCTACAGGTGGCTGAATCCCAGCTGGTAGAAAATAAAATCTAGTTCCTTAAGAGCAGCATCTAGCTTCTTCACCTTGGGGCAAATATTTTTGTTACTCGCAGGAAAAAGGCTTTACTAAAACTGGCAGGGGAAGTGGAGCGTGTCTAAGAATATGACACTGTGTCTCGGGTCCATCATGTTTTACAAATGAAAAGTAGTTGGGACACATCTAAAGCTACAGCTTCAACTATGTAAATACCTCTAGGAACTGTCAGCTCTTCGTTTAGACAGGCCGTAACACTGCCCCTACTAGACAAGATAAGGCAGCTGAGGGTATCTTTCATTTGGATGGAGTAGCCAGGGCTGATGTTTGATAAAGGTCTTGTGAAAGCAGTACTTGGATTGGGATCAGAGGCATGGAAGGCCTAAAGCTGAATTAAGGCTAGTGACTCAGGTTCTGCTGTGTTTAAACATCACAAACGAGCTTGCCAAGCTGGCTGAAATCTAAACTAACAGAAATCTTTTGGAGTTACTCACTTTCTCTTCCTCTCGCTGTTGCCTCAGTCCCCTATCCCTGTGGAGATTTACAAGGAGAAATCACCCTTTCAATGGAAAATGTACCCGTGAGTGTTGCTGGTTTGACTTTTTTGGTTTGTGGACGTGTTTTTGTTTGTCAGCTATGCCAGCAAAATAAGTGTAAAAGCAGTTTAATTAGTGTAAAAGCATAGAATGGCCTAGGCTGGAAGAGATCATCTAGTCCAACCTCCCTCTCATGGGCAGGGACGCCTCTCAACTAGATCAGGCTACTCAAGGCTCCGTCCAACCTGGCCTTGAACACCTCCAGGGAGGGGGCAGCCACAATGTCTCTGGGCAATTTATTGCTGCCCTCGTACTGAAGAATTTCTTCCTAAGATCTAATCTAAATCTTTTCTCCTTCAACTTAAACCCATTTCCCTTTGTCCTGTCAGTGGCCACTCTTGTAAAAAGTCCCTCCCCAGCCTTCCTATAGGTTCCCTTCAGGTATTGGAAGGTAGGACTTCGCATAAGTGGCACTGGTGTAAGCTTTGGTTATGTAGTGGGGTTTTTTGGGTGCAACTGAATGAGGCTGTAATAGGGTCTCTTCTGTTGTGGCAGGTTGACCCATAGGGTTTTGCCTTCAGTCCAGTCATTTGAAGAAGATTTTGTATCCTCAGCCTTCTAGCTGAGCCGCTCAGAGGTGCTCTGTGAGAGACTGCAGCTCAAATCAGTTTTCTTGGCATTATCTGTTGGGATTGTAGCTCCCTGCTAGCCCAGTTTTTTCAAGGAAAAGGTTTTTTTGCTGGCTTTGCCAAACCAGTGGTTAAATCAGACTAGTTTTTAAGTGTGATAATACATGATATGCTCAGACTAATACAAGAGGAAGTGTGTGTACTGATATAGGGACTATAATGAAAGATCTTTCTGTTCTGGAACAGAGATCAGAGAAAAATCCAGTCCCTGAGGATTTTTCTATCTCTCCAAACCTTGAAACTGGTGGTAGAGGATTAGATTCAAAGCCACCTCTAATATTTGTTTTGGGGAGTGGTGGATATCTCTGGATGTCTCCGCTTGCCAAGACCTGTAGTAGAAAGGGGCTGGCTGAGTTAAGTCAGCAGTGATGCTCAAGCAGCTGTGATCACAGCATTAAGAGCCGCTCGGTAGCTCTTATCGTGACCACTGTCTCCAGCAGCAGTGGAGAAGGGACTCCTGCTCTGCTACCTGGAACTGACCCACAGAGCTGTGGCAGCGGTACCTGCTCTGCTGGCAAAAGCAAGGGAGACACTCTCTCCTGTGGGGTTTTTAACTTGTCTTCGTTTTGCAGGAGCACTGGGCTTTGCTCTGGCTGTATTCCAGCTGCTCTGTCTCCATTCAGCTGGCCCAGATCCTCTGGCAGTCTCCTCTGCACACTGAGTGTTTTACACTTCCCACCCTAAGCTGGTGTGCAGTGTTGCTGTGGGCTGCTGAAAAACTGCCACTTCCCATTCAGTGACCAGCTGTCCTTCAGTGGCGGAGAAAAGTGATTTATATGCAAGAGAAAGCAATAGCTGGCACAGCCCAGAGCTGGGGGCCAGAAATGCTGAGCTCGTTTCACCTCCATAGCTGGTTTCTTGCATGACCCTGGGCGTGTGTTTTAAAATTCAGTGTGTCTCTCTCTTGCTCTGCCTCCACTGGAGGCATGTGACGTGGGCAAATTTACATTGCTTTAGGGTCACGAATCTGGAACTGGGTGGAAATATTCAGAATAAACCATATTTTTCCTAATTAGCAGAGTATGGTTTTTATCTAAGTTCTTGGGGAAGGAGTGTCTGGTGGGACCTGCCTTCTGGTCACTGGGCTGTGTTTTGTGCTGCTTTACCTGCCTGACTCTGCCGCAGGCAGGGAGGGTGCCTGAAACTGGGCTGCGAGCATTGCGGCGTGGCTAAGTTTTGTTGTGAACTGGAACAAAACCACCCTCTGAAACGCTGGAATTCCCCGCACAATTCAATTATCCTTGAATTGGCCGGTGGGAGATATCAAAGTCTCTGGATCTCTTCCTCACCGTTAAATATTAATGCAGTGTGGCAGTGCTAGGCAGGATGGCATCCCTTCGGGTCGGCTCTGTGCAGGAAGGGGCCATCTTGGCTGTGAAGAACCGGACAGAGAGAGAGTTGGGCACAGGGGACTCGGGAGTGATGTGACTTGCTCAAACTCTTTGGCAGCTGAGTAGTGAGGGCTCCTGGCCTGTGCTGGGCCATGTTTCCCTTGCCGCAGGCTCCTTCTGTGGGGGCTGATACGTACCTCAATGCTGATGCCCCTTGTGCCACCTTGAGCTCACTGTGGTGGGGCCTTCTACAAGGAGCCAGGGAAGGGGCTATGCCTGTCCCCCCACCCCGCTGCCTCCTTTGCTGAGGGAAGTTATCGGTGTATGACGGCGAGCCCGTGTTTTACATACGTGCAGGCTGCCTCCCCAGGTGCAGCTGCGGGCTGGGTGCGAGAGCCCCGGGGGTTCTGCACGTCACGGGAAGGAGCACCGAGGTGGGGTGAGGTCAAAAACAAGAGAAGCCACCTTCCCTTGGGAAACCTGACCCTAGTGCGCAGGAGCTGCTCTCTCCTCTGGTTCCTGCCGCCCTCTCCACATCACAACAAGCTGTGCCTGGGTCAGCTGAAGCACCTGCATTCTAAAGCGGGGCAGGAGCAAAGCAGAGGCACACTGATGAGCACTGGGAAAGACCTGAAATCCCACCTAGCATTAAACATGACAAGGAGGTTTCCCCTGTTTTCTGGCAGCACAGAATATTTTCCTTTCCTGTATTCCCATGGAAGCCCTCCGGTTGCAGCACATTCCCACCCTGCAGTGACAGGGTGACAGTGTCATGCTGTGGCTGGACCTGCCTCACTCCCACCCTGTTGGCAATGTTGTTGCAGCACTTGGGTTGGTGAAACCCTTTGGGTGTTTGCTGAAGGTGGGCAGTCCTTGAGGCACTATTGCTGTCTGCACTGGTCAACTCAAAGCTCCTCTGAACCTCTGTGCTGGCCGCTCTCCTAGGTTTGACAGCTGTGTTGGCATCGCTTCAGTGTGAACATTCTTTTTTTCCCCACCCCCCCCCGCCACTGCTATGTTTCATTTTCTTGCTCTACCAGAGATGACAGACGTGAAGCCGGGGCTGTCCTTGGTGTGCGGCTTGGAACATAACAACCTGTGGCTCCTGCTGCAGTGGAACACCTCTCTTCAAAGCAATGTGCCAGCATCAACTAATTAATCCTCATTTCCCAGTGGGGCTGAGGGGTGACTCAGTGCCTCAGGCTGTTATGCAGAGCAGCAGAGGATCAAAGGCATTGGTGCTGGGGAAGCCCTGGGGTAGTGCAGTGTCTATCTGTGCTCACACTGGTCACCTATGAAATCTCGGTCTTGCCTGCTCGTTTCCAGGGCTCTTTTTTAGCCATCCAGAGGGCTGGAAGCTCTGTTACTTGCTTTCACCTTGCTCTTCAGGGAGTGTTTTTACTACCTGGTGTCCCTTTCGATCTTTTCCATCCTGTTGCTCCTTTGCTGTAATCCAACTTGGCAATCCTGAGCAATTCCCCCACCTTTTCTCACAGGTCCTTAACACCTCCCCAGCATCCCTGCTTGGCTGTGCTGAGCATCGGATGTGTGTGTCCAGGTGAAAGGCAGTGGTGGAGAGGTTTAGGCGCTGTGGAAATAGAGCTGCGGTGGCAGCGCACATTCCCCTCAGGCTTCATGACCCCTAGTGAGCTGCACACCTGGCTGTGCCAGTGTGGTGGCCCTGAAGTGCAAACAAACCCCAACACCTGGCTTTGGGCTGCCCTGGCATCTATCGTGCCACTGAGTGAGCAGCTCACAGGAAAGGGAAAAAATGCTTGCGCGCAGATGTTGCATAATACTGACCTAGTTTGAACACAAGTTTATGGGCTGGGAAGTGTTTGCCCGGCCTGCGGGGAAGAGAAAAGCCCCTCTGGGGCGAGTGCTGCTGCACCGCATCCTCTACTCTGTTTTATGAAGAAGATGAAATGTGAAGCATGTGCTTTCTCCAAAACCTGTCTCTTCCCTCTTGCCCAGGTTGCACGTGGAGCATCACCTGCGCAAGTCCCCTCTGCGTGTGCAGGAGCCGCTGTTTGGCTGAGCTCAGCCACTGTATGGGACTAATACATAGTGATGGTGTCCTATAAATTATATAGTCGATATGCTTGCCATCTGCTCTGCGCTGAAAGCTGGGTGTGATTGAGACCTTCCCTGCTTCCCAAAGCTTGACTCTCTTGCCAAGCTTGAAACGTGTACGTATCTCCTGTAAGTGGTTCTGATTGAATCAGGTGAAGAGGGAATTTTTTAAGCAGGCTGCAATGTTCCCTGCACCCAAAGTGAGAGCTGAACCATAGGCCAGCATCCTATTACAAGGCTATGAGTAAAAGCAAGTCTGATTTCATGCTAATTAGGTTCTAAAGGGAGTGAATCTTGATTGCAATGGTCATATCAAAGAATCAAAATAGTAATGAAAAAGCAAAGGAAAGCCCAGAGTGATTCATATGAGAAGGGGAAACAAAGACAGTCATGGAGGAAGAAAGAGTTAGAGGGGGACTGAATTGCTCTGCTGCCCAAAAGCGGAGGGGATTTGAATCAGATTATCCTCATTAGATGTCTCTTTAAAGTACCATCAAGCCAAATGAATGGTCCAGAGGAGAGCTTGCAGGCATGGTGGCTGTGATTATCACCAGGGATTTACAGTCCTAGTTATCTAGCTTAGAGACAAGATTATTAGGGGGTGTAAAGCTGTATCTGCCTTCCGCCTCCAATATGTGTTTTTAGGTTGGGTGATGGGAGATGCTACGGTGCCGCAGTGTAGCCTGCCTGGATCCTCTGGTGGTCTAGCCGGCTGTGGCGCTGTGGGTACAGCACGAAAGGCAAGTGTAAGGCAGGGAGCTGTGCTGGCCAGATGTTCCCTGTGGGGTGGATGAACAGCCTTCCCAGTGGACTGTGGGACCTCCCCTATGGGTGCTCTCACTGCAATGGGAAATCAGGAAAGTGACCTCAGAGGGGGTGGATTATGACTGCTTGCCTTGGTGGAACCATTCGCCCCCCATAGCATCTCTCTTCCTGTGGCAGCCTGTGCTGGTGCACTCATCCCTCTTCCAGTCAGAGCCCTTGAGGCCCTGAAGGCTCAGAAGTCAATGGGGCTGTTAGAAATGGAGCCTGTGTGAGGAGGACCATCCCCTTGAAAGGGAATTGATGGACTTGGCCCACAGGTTCCTTGGAGGACAGGGGCATGTGTATGTGTGTGTGTGTGAGCTGGCAGTCCCCCTCCACCTCCACAGCCCTGCATCTGCAGCAGCCCATCATCATCCCCTTCCTCTCCTTCCCCAACGTACGCATTCCTCGCCTGTTTCTTCTCTGGTCTTTGGCAGGATGGACAAAGTATCATGCCCAGATGCCAGCCAGGAGAGGAGGGGCACGGGCCAAATCTGCATGTCAGGACTCTTCTAAATCACATTCTTAACGCGGCCTTTGAAATTCCTAACCTTATTCTGCATTCAAGTCCGTGAAAATTAGATCACTCCAGTCGTTTTACACCAGGCTGATATCTAGAGGCCCATGAGAAGCCAGTGAACGGTGTGGAGGGACTGGTAAACTCGTCGATGCCACTGCAGACTAATGAAACGTTGTTTTTCACGGAGGTGCTTTAGCTGGAGAGGGAGAAGAGGGGAAGCTGTCAGCTGGAGTCTCGCAACCAGCAAGCACGGTGGTGACGAGCTGGCTGCCGGCGGCGGCCGGCCGGCTGTGGGGCTGGCTTCAGCTTGGCAGAGATGCGCTTCCTTGCCTCTCATCCCAGACTGGGGCTTCACTCATGTCCAGACACGTGCCGCTCATTTCTCCTGCAGCACTACAGTCCCTCTCAGTGCTCCGGGGCCGAAAGCAGCTTGAGTTTGGCATCTGACTGGCCAAGCAGCCTCTGGTCAAAATCCCTGCACTCCCTCCACTCAGCCTTTCATGGGGCATTGTCCGGCAGTGACAAACAGAATAGCCGGAGCTCCCCGTCAGGAGGGGTGAGGGAGGCTGGCTCTGCACCTATCTCTCCTGCCTGGGGTGGTGGAAGGCTGCAGGGCAGCATCCTCTCTACCAGGAAAATGAGTCGGCCACAAAAAACAGCTCAGGCAGACATTGCTGGAGCAGCAATTAGCACTGGAAACTATGCAGGCTCTTGTACCCTTGCTCTAAGCTGTTGCAATCTGCAACTTCACAGGAGTGTTCTGGTGTGTTTTTTCCCTGCTCGAGTTGTGCTTTATGTGATCCAGGCACACTGATGTTTTTGAGCATCTCTGTTAGGGTGGGTCCAGCATCCAGTGTTGAGAAACATGGTTGTGGAGCAGCCCTGCTGGAGCTGGGCTGCAGTCCATGGGGAGGACTGAGGAGTTACTGGTCTGTTCTGCCTAGTGATGAGTGATAGGACAAGGGGAAATGGCCTTAAGTTGCATCAGGGGAGATTCAGGTTGGATATTAGGAAAAATTTCTTTACTGAAAGAGTTGTCAGGCATTGAAACAGCCTGCCCAGGGAGGTGGGTGAGTTGCCATCCCTGGAGGTGTTTAAGAGACAGGTAGATATTGTGCTGAGGGACATGGTTTAGTGGTGTTGATAGGGCTAGTACAAAGGCTGGACTGGATGATCCTGAAGGTCTCTTCCAGCTGAAACTGTTCTATGATTCTATGGTTTGTGTATGGGGAAAGGAGGTGGTCATACAGCAGGCAGCAGGAGAACTTGCAACAAACCAGTGCAACCAGGAAAAATATACTTTCTTCTATTTTGGAACTGCTTGCAAGCACCTTTGTATTTTCTTAGGTTTCTGTCTTGTGCAAACGTTTTCACCAAACCATTCCCATGCATAAGCTGGAGCAGTAGCTCTCCTCTGAGCAGTTCATTACAACAAAGCTCTGTGCAAAATGCAGTTGGGGTTGCTCGGTTTAGTTTTGACTTCTAGGCTGACCGAAGTGGTTTCCTGTCCCCTGCTGCTGAAGCAAGTGACAAATGGTGTGGGCTCCATGGGAGACAGCACCTCACCTTCAGTAAGCTTTGATTTTGGCTCTGAAGTCATCTGCTGAAGACCTCTGTGCCCTGAGATCACAAGTGCCATGGAGCCAAGTTTCTGCACTTGACCTGGAGTGCTAGGGAGGTTTCTGTCCTGGCGTATGCATGCCTGAACCCACCTGTTTGGCAGTCTGTAGTGTGGCAACGCATCACCTTCAGCCATTGGTTTCTGTTTTGATGCTGGAGGTGCTGCCCAGACCTGCCAGGGCATGTGAATGCTTCCTATTACCAGCCACAATGAATGCTTCCTATGACCAGGTGGCAGGGTCAGAGGGGCACTTGGCCTCCCCTCCTGTCACTCAAGGGGGACAAGGCGAGCTCCCACCCACCCTCAGAGGGAAGCATCCCTGCTGCAGGCAGAGCAGGCAGGTGGATTTGCTCACTGTTTTCTTGCAGGGGCGGCCAGGCAGAAGAGCTGGGCTCAGCTATTGACATGTTGCTCACAACATGAGAAGGGGGTCTTGTGAGAGCCTGGGTAGTGTCTGGGGACCCAAGCCTTGGACAAGCACAGTTCTAGGGTTACATAAACAAGGAGGGGGGAGACAAAAAACATTCAGCAGAACTGATGTCGCTGGGGCATTGCCTCACACCAAACTCCCCATGCAAGTGGCTGAGCAGTGCCACAAAAACCCTTGGTAAAGAAGCAGAGCACCTACAGAGAGGTCTGGATTTTAGAGTACTGGTGAATCTCTTGAAGTCTGCAGTTTCCCACATTATTCCTAAAATCTTCCCAGATTTTGTCCCTAAGCCTGGCTTTGAGGATGTCCCATGCTGAGACATCCTGGTGGATCCTGAGGAGGAGCTTTATGCTGGAGTCCTGAGAAACAAGTTCCTGAGAGCCATAGCGAGACCTTTCAGGAGGGGATGCTTCCAACCAGCTGGCACAGGCGTGCTGGGAAGGGACGCAGGGGCACAATGCGGAGCATACTTTGGGGGTTGACGCTAGCCAAAGCCTTCCAGTGGCACCATCTGACCATGGGGCAGACGTCAGGCTGTGCTGAGGCATTGCCGGGGCATTGAGTGCATCCTGTCAGATTTCTCCCAAGATAACTGGGTCTGCTTGATAAACACCTCACAGCTTCTCTGATTTACAAGCCTCTGGGTTTCCGGTGAACACGAGTACAAGGTGAACTTTTGGTGGATATTTTCTGCTACGGGCGGTTCTGCAAGTGCGTGCATGAGTCACTTCACCCACCTCTGACACCAAAGGAACCGCTCACACGAGTCCAGTCACTCATGTGTGCACGAGCACTCACAGGGCATCACTGTCCCTGCTGTTCAATTCTTCCTGCAGTCACGGCCACTGCCCCGTTCCTTGGGGGGCTCTCTGCAAGGATCCCAGCAGCCAACCTTGGCCGAAGTCAGCCCTTACAGTATAGGGTTAGAACAAACGGCACTGGAAATCGAGCTTTCTGACTCCAGGATTAAGACATAATTTTTAAATAGCTCTTTTGATATCTTTGCTGGTTTATTTGTTTAATAAAAGCACTTACTTAGCTGGAGTTCCAGGCTCCTGGGGCTTTCTCGTTTCTCTGCAGAGGAGATAAGAAAAGCGCATTTCCTTATCCAGTGAGTCATTTTTTCTGCTCTTTAATTATGCATTTGAGCTATTATCAAGTGTATTCAGCTATTCGATGCAAATAGTTCAAACTACTCTCCAAGCTTTGACTTTCGCTGCTCCAAAAACGATCAACAGCTGTTACAAAGGGCAGGGGAGGCAAAGATGAGAGAGATGAAGAGGGGGACGGCTGATGCCCAGAGCCGACCGGGCAGCCTGGGCCACACTGGTGAGCAGGCACACGTGTGACTGCCGCTGGGGAAGTCAGCGGTGATTTTCTCCATGAGTAAGCGTTATCATGCGTGAATTCAAACATCATTTTCTTGGCCCAGGAGGAAGCAGATGGACTGGGAAGGGAGCGCAGAAGAGCTGTGGAGGGGGATAAAGAAGGCTTAGAAAATGGGAGGGAATAGGGTAAGATCAATTGCAGTGATGAGGCTGCAACGTTCTTCCATGTAACAGGACCTGAGAGCACTTTATTCACAGCAGGACATCACAGCTGCCATCCCTGGGCTCCCCACTGGGCATTTGCAGCTTCAGGTTTTCACTCCAGGTACCGAAATGGGAGCTCTTGAGCTCTATTGTCAGCCTCACCCTCCATGTTAAAAGCAACATGTAGGTACCTTGGTTTGGGCTTTCCCTGGTGATATACTTGACTGGAGGGGTCATGGAGTTAATCTGTAAGTGTGGTACAGCAGATGCCAGGACCCATTTCCCTACTCCGCATCTAAGCCAAGCAGGGAGGGGAGAGGGGAAGGAGAGGGGTGAGGTGACAGTGCTACAGTGGGATCCACAGAAATAGGGCATTGAGGGTCACTGAGAGGCAACTGATGTGGGGGAAGCACAGTGCGGGGGTTTCAGGAGGGAGGGTGAGAGAGGAATGACGGGAGGAGCACCCCGCTTTGGGAAATGGAGACCAGCAGGTGGAAACGTCAAGGGGCAAGAGGAACAGCAAAGCCTTTGAAGGGAGCTGTTTCACAGGCAAGTGTCCTGACAGAGCACTGGCTATGTTGTGTGGGTCCTCTGCCTCCGTACATGGGTCCTGTACCACCAGCCCAGAAGGCAAGATGTTTTCTCCTCCCTAGTCCATACCCTTACACTTCTGTGAGCTGCCTGCCAGGGACAGCAAGGGCTCTGGGTTCTCTCTCCTCCCTGAGGCTCCCTGCTGTGGAGTTCAGATGTGGCCTGGAGTGAGCCTGAGCTTCTCTTCTGACCCTTTAGCCCACTCTGCTGTGGCTTTCTGACCACCTGGAGATGATCCTGGTGCACCCAGCAGCTGAACTCACTCTCCTCCTGCTCTAGTGCTTGCACTACAGCCCCATTCTTTGCTCACGGTGCACAAGAGGCAGGGAACCAGGTGAGGTAGGACATGGAGAGATGTCCTCCCCGGGCAGGTACCTGTGCAGGGGCGAGCACAGCCCCTTAAGCGCAAGCATTGAGGCAGAAGGTGCTATGCTGGCTTCAGAGCTCAGGGCTGCACCGAGAGAGGGAAGTGTTTGGCATGCCCCCACTCACTCAGGGAGTTTTACTTTGACTAAGACAGAACAGGCATAACTGAGTCACAGGCACAGGAATGGCAGCCTGTGGAGAAGCCCACAGCCCTCTGAGTTTGGCACAGCCATCCCCACCAGCACAGCAGGTGAGTGCTCCCCAGCAGGCGAGTACATGTACAAGAGGCAAGGAAGCGAGTGTCTGGGCACACCAGCTTGAAAAGGAAGTGAAATCGTGGCAGGCGTGGAACCGACGGGCAGCAACGGGTTTTGGTCAGGACTTTCACTTGCCCAGAGCCCCACGGAGCCCAGTGGGGAGGTCTGAGATGGTGCTGGGGCTGCTTCAGTGCTGCCCTGGTGCAAGCCACCCTGCAGGGATGCTGCTGGCAGGGAGGGAGATGTAAGTGGGGTGCTGGGAGGGCTCTGCCATAGGGCAGCTCCCAGCCTGCGGGGCACGGTGTAGTGGAGAGCTGTGCTTGGGCTACTGTGACCCAGCAAAGGTAGCTGGTGATTGCATCCTACTGAGGATTTCAAGAGGAGGGGTGCAGAGGCTGTGAGCTCAGCTTGCCCAAAAGCTGTTGGAGAGGGGCAGATACATCCAGGGACCAAGTCCTCTGGCCTGTCTCAGAGGAGCTCAGTTGCCCAATGAGGACACCTGGTACTCTATCACCTTGAGCCAGAGCATCCTTTGGCTTTTCTCTTCCTCCCCTCCCAGCCTCAGTTCAGGACAATGAGTGACAAAGATCCTGGAGGCTCTAGCTGCTGCAAGGATGAGATTCCAACACTAAAGCCCCATTAGGGCTCTCCTGGCCAGGGCAGGTTTCCTGTGCTACTTCCTTCACCTAAGAGCAAACCAGCAACTGTAGCTGGTTCTTTTCTTTCCTATGGGGTGAAGAAAAAGGGAACATGATTTTTCTTTGATAAGGGTGGAGAAGAGTCACCTGCATCTACTGAAATCCATCACTTACCCACTTCAGATCTCAATCACCAGGCTTCAAGATGTGGTTACTGGTGGCAGGATGTTTCTGCTGCTCCTAATCAGGAACATCTAAGACAACTAAGGGTGACTTAATGTCACTTCCAAGGGTATGGGAACTAGACTTGTTTGGTGTGACCTGCTTTTGTCCACTGCCCTGGGCAGTTACTGAGCAGAGCCAGAGGTGAACCCCAGAGAATGAGACATGGTGCGAAGGGTCTGGGAGGATTCTTGCCATGGGTCTAGGTCTGGGATGCAGAGAACAAGCTGATGGAGAGAACCATCATTAGCAGGGATGGAGAACACACACCACTTGGCCTGCCTATGGAGCAATTGCTAACAGGCCATGCCCTGGGGGCAGTAGGAGGTTTTAAAAGGGGAAACTGCAGTGCCTCTACTCCTCTAGTCCTTGGACTCCATCCAAGCTGGATCCGTGGCCCTAGAATGGGGTCCTGTAAAGATCTTGGCACAGGAACCCCTCATATAGACACTGGAGGATGCTGAGGGGGAGGCTTTTTGCTGGCTAGCAAGGGAGGGTGTGGGCTGGAGGACATGCCCGGGCTGAGGGGGACATATGGTGGGCTGGGGAAGGATGAGGGCTGAGGAGGTGACACTGTTGGGCTGTGTAGCTGGGACACATGAGGAGCTGCAGGAATTTTGAAAGCATATTTTGAAGGGGAGGGGTAGTTTGAGGCCTCAATGCATGGGCAGTCAGGGGTAGGGCTTGGGCCCTCCCCCTCCTCCTCCCCGGTGAAGATCCGCCCCAGGGCAAGCACAGAGATTGTGAGTCCCAAGGGAGACTACGCAGCTTGACAGACTGTATCTCCCTCTGCCACTGGCCCCAGGGTGCTGCGATTTCACACTCGGGCGGCCCCTTCACCATCCCTGCCATGCAAGAGCCAGAGTCTCACTCCTACTCTGCCATGTCCTCATCAGGAAAAGACACCTCTGCCTCCTCCTGCCTCTCGTCCCAGTGCTTCGACCTCCTGACCAAGTCCTGCGTCAAGTGTGACTTGTTCAATGACAACACAAGTAAGGGGACAAGGGCGGACGGGGATCGAGCTCCTCGGGGCTGCGTGGTGGTGGGCTAAGGGGGCTGGAAGCACCCCTGGAGCGGCAGGGGGGGACCTGTGGATATGGAGGTGAAGCAATGCCTCCACCTGGGGGAAGAAGACGAGAGAGGAAGAGGACAGCCAGTTCCAGTAAGGGGAACACAGTGTGGGAAGAAGAGGGAAGATCCAGCTTGGTGCAGGGGTCACAGCCTGTTACGGGGGTGACCATGGGAAGAATAGGACACCCTCATCTCCCACCAGACAGCAACAGCAGCAGGTGGGATGAGGGTCCCACCAGGCAGGGTGGTTGCGGGTGGTGGGTGGGTAGCAGTGAAGAGTTACTCTCCTTTCCTGCCACCACAGCTCTGAGGCTGGACAGGTAGGTGGGTAATGCTGCCGCCCTCCTTCCCACGCCCCAGCTCTCCCCCTCCTCATACTGCCGGCATCTTGCCCCACAGCAGAGCCCACCTCTGACCTTCCTTCAGCGGACCTGCCCAGCACCCTCCTGATCTTTGGGGTCTTGATGGTGGTGGGGCTCATCCTGGCTCTTGGAGTCTTCCTGGCCTGCAAGGTGGGGAAGCAGAGGAGGAAGAGGAAGGTGGCCAAAGGTAGGAGACCTCTTGCTCTCCCTGTCACAGTACTCTGAGGATCCCGGGGCAGATGGGATCACTTGTCGCTGGCTCCCCCCAGGCTCCTCCACCTCGACACAGGCTCCACAGGCATCCTGGCTCCACAGGCATCCTGGGGCGTTCTGGGGGAGCTGAGGTGCCACCTAAGTGACTGTGTCCCACGTCCCCTGGGAACACATGCCTGTGCCTGACTGCCAGC
>NW_009730591.1:21730-22530 GCF_000703405.1 Apaloderma vittatum
AAATTATGACAGTGTCAAGGCCAGCACTGCACGTGGCCATCCCCAAAGGCATAAAAAAATAGGGCTGAGAGGCAAGAGATGATCCTGAGCCCTTCCTGGCTGGGTATTTCCAGGGGAATGAGGTCATGGTGTACCATGATGGCCCATCTCATTAGGTTATCAGCCATTTCATCCCCTGGGGATCCCCTCTCCAGTGCTGACTCAACCCTGACCACTCTTGTCAGAAACAGTCTCACCTGGCTTCACCTTTTCCCACTCGTGGGCAGGGATAAGGGTCCCTGGGACCCCCACCTTCGTGGCTGGGTATTTCCAGGGGAATGAGGTCATGGTGTACCATGATGGCCCATCTCATTAGGTTATCAGCCATTTCATCCCCTGGGGATCCCCTCTCCAGTGCTGACTCAACCCTGACCACTCTTGTCAGAAACAGTCTCACCTGGCTTCACCTTTTCCCACTCGTGGGCAGGGATAAGGGTCCCTGGGACCCCCACGAGAGGCTCTCCTGGGGGATGTTGGCACCTACCACAGCTACATTGCCTGGGTGGGTAGCCTTGGGGGGCGTCAGGAGCAGCCAATGCTCACACCCCATCTTGCCTGCACTTCGTGTGACTCAGACCAGGGTGGGGGATGGACATTACCTGGGGCCTTTTCGCTAAACCGAGTGTGGCTGTGACAGCCCGTGACTCACACGCCTGGGAAAAATACTAAAAACGAAAGAGGAGGGAGAAATCTGGTGTCAAGAGAGATCTGGCCATGATGGAGGGTGTTGGAGGTAGCCCTCGGCTACTCCCCTGCCAAAT
>NW_009730591.1:22664-28284 GCF_000703405.1 Apaloderma vittatum
TATTGTGAAGCAGGAGGCGGTCGGAGAGGGCAAGCCGCCAAGGGCTGGGCTGCTCTGCTGCCAGCAGGGTTTAGTGAGAGGGCTCAAAGTGCAAGTGCAAGTTTCTGCCTTTCCCTATTGTTTGGTTTGTTGGGGTTATTTTGGAGGGCGGAACCCATCAGTTAGAAGCAGGAGAAGATCAGCAGCAGGAGAGGTGTGGTGAGGACCTTGTAGGCTCCTCCTGCTCCAGGTCCATCTTCCTCCCGTGTGTCCCCAGGGATGGGAACTTTTCCCTGGGACCCTCCTGGCCCCACTTTGTGAGGCCCATAACCCCTTTTTCTTGCCCCATCCCAGCAAACACAGACATCACCAGCCCCCTGCGCAGCCCAGGCTGCCAGGACCCTGACATGCTGGAGAGAGATGCCACCCTGGCTCTGGCCTCATGCCCACGTCTCAATGGAGGCCTGAAGACGCCAGGGCCACCTGGGAAAGTCGGGGAAAAGTGGAGACCGTGCTGCCGGGACGATACCGATGGTGACATTGTCCTGCTCTCCACCATGTATCCCCGACACGAGGAGCGCGACCATGTCTTCCCGCTGCCTGCCACCGAGCTGGGGGCCACAGCCCTGGTCACCACCAAAACCACCCAGAACTGCATCGCAGAGGAGACAGTCTAAGGGTGGGGGCTGAACAGGGCTGGAGCACTCCAGCTGCTCCCTGTGGACACCCAGAGCCCGTCTCTGGGGCAGGAAAAGCCTTGAACAGATGTGAGCTGTCTGAGGACTGGATTTTGCCTCAAGCAAGATCATCCTTTTAAGATGACTGCCCTTTTCCACGTTCCCATTTGTGCCAAGTCCCAAGTTATCCCTCTAAGCACTTGGAGGAAGCCGAAGGAGATCACGTCGAGTTATGCCGAATTGCCTACATCTGCCACAGCTGCACTGTCAGGAGGAGGCAGAGATGCAGCCAGCAAAGACAGGGCATGGTGAGGGCTGCTGTGCCACTTGTGAGACTGCCATTGTGCCAGGACAGGTCTGCTGCGGGATGGTCAATGCCTGGGAACATGGGGCTGGAGTAGCAGAAAGTGGAAGGGGAAAGGAAGATGTAGAGAGAAGCAGGGAGTTACATTAGGACAAAATCCCACGCCACTGCCATTAGCTCAATTTTTGCTACTGACCTCAATAAAAGGAGGCTTGGGGCCATATGGAGCAAGGCACATCCAGCATCTGCTCTATTCACAGTCCTGCCCCTCCCCTGTCTTCTGCATGCCGTAATATCCAGGTCTCTCCTCTTTCTGGATGTTCTCATGCGGTGGCAGGCGTCCACCAACACCCGTGGGAATCCCCTCCCCAGCCAGGTACCCCAGCGACAGAAAACAAGTCTGTCTTCCTGAGCAGGGAGCGAGGGAGGGAAGAGCAGGGAAAAAAATGTCTTTGCTCTGACCTGCAATCAGTCAAAGCAGGGAGGACCAGGGGCAGGCAACAGAGACTGCTGGTCTAGAGGAACTCCATGAGCTTGTCATTAAGGCCCCAGACAGGTGTCACTTCAGCTCACCATGGCTGCAGAAATACCACATGTCACTTGGGATGGATGTTTCCACGCCATGCAAAACCAGGCAGGGAGTGATGTGAGTGTAGGCGTGATGACTTAATTTATGTGAGTGTCTTCAATGCTTTGCCTGCATGCCAGAGCTGGCCAGCATTGCTGGTCCAAAGGATTTCTCAGTGGATAGTCTTGTTCACCCATTCATAGACGACTTTACTGTGCAGAAAGGGCTCTGCTTTAGAAACGAACTGGTTAGTGTGGGATTGCTCTTCCCAAGTAACTATAGCAGCTGATACCCCTGGCTGAACAGAGCCAGGCCAATGGGATGGGTGAGAAAGCAGGGTCTCAGAGAGGGTCGCTGGATAATTGGAAGTACTTTGTGGGGGATTTATTTGCATGAAGAGCCATCTCGGCAGCATCCTGGGCCGGCTCTTTCTTCAGTGAGGTGGCTTCCTCGCCTGGGAGGCTTCAGGGACTAGGAAGAGGTTGCCAATCAGGGTGTGGGAGCACTGCTGCCAAGCGCCAACAGGCCACAGCTCAGGGTAGGGTTGCCCGGTGGCCCTGTGTGTAGGTGATGTCCCTCTAATGACAGAAAGGTGACTCCTTTCACAAACCTGAGCTCAATTCTGGGACTGCAGGACCTAACATTGCTGTTGAAGGGCGGCTCTCCCTCTTCTCTCTTGCTCATGGCACTTGAGCCAGACTTGGGGCATCTGTCCCATAAGGGGAAACCACAGGTGCCAAGGCCCAAATTCCTCACCATGACACCTCTCTCAGACCTAAATGTGCAGGTGGAGGTGAGCCTTCCTTCACCCTGCTGCGGTTCCTCATGACCCAGGGTGGAATGAGTCCCTGTCTCAGCCTCCGTGCTGAGGATGGTGGAGGAGCTGGTCCGCATGCCCAGTGACTGTCTCCTGTGGCTCCAGGTGTCCGTGGCTCTCCAGCAGGAGCTTTGAAGGCCCCAGCACTGGGGTCCTGGTTTTCCACAGCAGCCATGCTTCATGTCACAGCAGGGGTATCCTTGTGGCATGAATCAGGCATCTCTTATGCCTATGATTTGCACTCAGACTTGTGAAGTGACTTAGAGCAACCTTTGTGCATCTGGAGTGGGGAAAGGAGCTGAAGCCTGGCCAGGGGATGTTTTGATGCTGGAAGAAGGACTGTTTATGAGAGGCAGAGCGACCGGCTTCATGGAAGATGGGGGCGAGACAGAAGTGGAGCAGGACTGTCAGAAGCATCTCCCGCTTCCCGCCCACCCCAAACAGTGTGGTGATTTAAAAAAGAAACTCCTGTTCAAATCCTGTTGGAAAAAACCCTCTTTCTGCTCAGGTAATGGCTTCCACTCTCATTTCTGCTGAAGCTTCAAGCAGGTGTCTCGTCTTCGGGACACCGCTGGCACCTACATTTCACAGAAGTGGCATTTTGATCCACCTTGGCTTCTTCAGCTGGAAAGTCCACCTCAGATCCGCTCTCTGTTGTGGTGTGTGGGACATCTTCCCTGCATCCTGCCTGACTGTCAGCCCGGGTGGGGCAGTGATCCCCTCCTGCCTGGACTGCCTGGGCTGGGGAGGAATTTGCAACCTGCTCCATTTGTGCTTCTTCATCCTTAGGTAAAGGGCAGGAGGCTGTCCATCTTGTCTGCAGAAGGACAGAGTAGAAGGAATAAAGATGAAAACATGGCTGTAAAAATTAAAGAATAAAGTGAATCCATTGCGAATGCATGCTCAAGGGTCTGTATGGGGTCTGCATTCATCTGGCTTGAGGGGTCTCCGGACCAGTGGTCCTGGAGGTACATCAGGAGAGGTTCTCTGAGCTGGAGAGGTTCTCTCTGCTCCAGCTTCACTGGCATGTTCCCTGCGCACTTCCACCTGCATGGCCAGGAACCAGCTGAGCTTGACCACCTCCGTGTCCCTTATGGCCACCCCGGGAACTGGCTGACAGGATGAGGAGTGGGGCAAGTCGTTTCGGTGGGGGGTGTTGCCCGTCTTTGACTTTCTACAGCAGTTTCTCACTTCCCTCTCTGAGGCAGGAGCTGTGCTTCCTCCCTGGCCCGGTGCCCGCCCCGTTGCCCACACAACAGCCTAGAAAGGCTGGTGAGGCTGGGCTTCACCTGGCTGCAGGGGCATGGGGTTTCAGAGAGAGAAACGGGAAAGTCTGAGGAAGTGCCAGGACAGGAGAAAGGAGCTAGGGCTAAAAGCCTTCTTGCCACAAAACCACCTCAGACATACCCACAGCCATTTCAAACCCACCAACCTGCCTGTGATGGAAGTCACAGGTGTATTCAAGCACCTGCAAGTCACATCAATGATGCTGGTGGTAAAGGACAGGAGCCTTGGTGTCCCTAGGTATGGGGGCTGGTTTTCATCCCTAGTCCTAAAGGCAGGAGCCAGCTGGCCAAGAGAGCATGGTGGCCTGGTGAGGGCAGGCGCTGAGGGTACCTTGGCTGAAGGTCTTCTTCTGCAGCCACCAGTCACATTTGCCAAACCCTCCTCGATCCCACAGGCTCCCCAGCCTCCACAGGGCTCGGCTTTCTTCCATGAGCCTCCTTGCCCGGGCCCTTTGCCCCTCACTTTCCCCTCTCTCCCCCGTTGTTAGTTTACCCACCAGTTTAATCTCCTGATAGTTCACTCATGGGCCCTAACTACTCCAACAGCTCCACAGACCCATCTTGCCCTTCCATAGGCTTCCTGTGGGGGCTGGACCTCAACAGCAAGCAGGGCAGGAAGGGTAAGGTGGGCAACATTTTATGCACAAAGCAGTAATGCCATGGGCAACATCCAGCAGGGACTGCCCATATCTAGGTGCAGCCTCCAATCCCCATACTTGCTGCAAGAAGACTAAGGGTTCTGTGAGGGCAGAGACCTCATCCCAACCCACAGGACCCTTCGCCATCACCTGCTTCCCACCGCCAGCCACTGCTGAGGGACACCCGGGAACCCTAATGAGCCATGGGGAACACCCGTGGGTGACGATGAGAGGCCCTGGGACGCCTGCCACGAGGTGGCACTGACACTGCGCGCTGGCCTGCACAGCTGCAGTGCCACAGGGGAGCTGCATGGGAGCGTGAATGCCCACACGCAGCAAGGGGAGCCAGGGAGGACCAAGGCAGTGGCCAGCCTCACTTAGGCCAGAAAGAAAGGCAGCAGGTGGGTTTGGTACCCGTGGGTGACGATGAGAGGCCCTGGGACGCCTGCCACGAGGTGGCACTGACACTGCGCGCTGGCCTGCACAGCTGCAGTGCCACAGGGGAGCTGCATGGGAGCGTGAATGCCCACACGCAGCAAGGGGAGCCAGGGAGGACCAAGGCAGTGGCCAGCCTCACTTAGGCCAGAAAGAAAGGCAGCAGGTGGGTTTGGTTCCATCTGGCCATGCAGCCCATCACTATGGCCTTTGGACTGCGTGGAAGAAATGGCTGTTGGTGGATCTGGGTGTGGGGCCCATTACCACAGCCTCTGGGCTAATCAGGAGAAACAGCTTTGGGTGGCTGGACACCCGTCGGCAGAGCATGCACGGAGAAGTGGGACAACAACAGGTAGAGCTCCAGCAGGACTGAGCACCTTGACCATCTCTCCACTCTCCAGAATAGCCCATCCCCAGTGGTGTCGGGCTTCACCGGGGACTCCTCTAGACTCAGACTTGCCAGCGAGCATCTCCCTTCCCCATTCTCTCCCTGTCAGCCTCTTCCAGGAAAGAAACTAAGGCAGTATCTGCCAAGTTCCCCAGTTGGAAAAGGCCCCGGGCTGGGAAGAAGATGCCGCCCAACTCCTGTGCCAAGCTATCGGGGGACCATGGACTTCCTGATGCCACTCGTCAGCATCCTTCCCTAATCGCTACCCACTGCCTAATGACAGTAATTAGGAAGAGTGAAGCTGCCTGGGGACTGGAAGCGCTGACGGAGTTAGGGGAGCCAGATGGTGTTCGCACTTAAGGAAAGATGAGAATAAAAACAAAACAAACAAAAAAAAAAGAAAAAGAAAAATAACACCACTCAGTTTCGATCAGCCTCCCTTTCCTTCGCTTAGCATCAGGATCACTTTGGTCCATGGGCACGCCAGGGAGATGCTGAGATGTGGCGCTGGCTGCCTTCTCTCCCTTC
>NW_009730592.1:0-3739 GCF_000703405.1 Apaloderma vittatum
GGTCCTGCACCTTCTTGTTGAGGTCGTTGCGCTCCGTTTGCAGGGCTCGGCACAGTTTCTCCAAGCGCTGGATTTTCACCTGAAGCCCTTCCAGCTCTTTGTCGCGAAGGGTTTTCTGCAAATAGAGAGGCAGTTCAGGCTCTGCCACATCGGGGACAGAGAGGCAGAAAGGGAGAGATGAAACCTCAAAGGGAAGCTCGAGGGGAAAAATACTCGTGACCAAGCAAACATCTGGCATCAAACATGTCGTTGTCACTGCTTCTCTCTTTCTGAGGCCAAGTGTCACTGAGACTGTCTGACTTCTTCCACACCTCTCTGCACTAATTAACCATCACTTCAGCCACGGGACACGGGGCTCCTACCACCACACACGGGGAAGGGAATCGAGCTGAAGGGAAAACCACAACCCCCCAGTGTCTCTCAGCTCTGCCCAACCCAAGACACGGCCCCGCGGCTCAAGCTGCCTCGGCACAGCCCAGCCAGAGCCTCCTCCTCACCTCTTCGGCCATTTCCAAGAGAGCCTTGTTGCTGCTCTCCCAGCGCGAGCGGTACATTGTGGTCTCTTTCTCGAGCTTCTTGATTTTCTTCGTCATCTGCAGAGTCATGGTGACAAAAAAAGGAGCAAATAAGCTACAGGCACCTCACACGTGTCCTCAAAGGGGCACCCACTACCCCAGCACAGACAGGGACATCATCTCCTCGTCTCACTGCAGTCGGCCTCACCGGTGGGGAACACTGACCAGGTGACCCCAAACCAGGAGGTGGGGTAGCACTGCTTGTTCTGACACAGGTGGGACACAGAAGTCACCACACAAGGATGGTACCAACCTTCTAGGAGCAGCCAGCACGTGGCTGACTTGAATATCAGCAAAACGAAACAGAACTACAGAGCTGTGGCTCTTCCAGCTCACAGAAGCATTGACGAGAGACAGGCAGTGCCAGGCAAGCTCTGCCGGGCAACAAAAATGTTACCCACCTTCTCCATCTCCTGTTTGAATGTTGTGAACACTTCACTGCTTTTGGAAAGGGTGTTCTGGAATTCTTCAAACTTCTCCGTGTAGAGAGCCAGCTGTGGGGAGAGAGAGGGTTACGGCTCCTCACTGCTCACCGCACACCTCCTGACAGCCCTCCCCAGGAGAGGGGAGATGCCAGCCAAGAACTGAGCGAGTCATCTTGTGACTGGACTTCAGCAAACTGGCAGCAGGGAGCAGCTCTGCCAACTGGGGAATGTGGAAAAATTCTTTCCTAGGGAAACATGCTCAGGGACTGATGTGTTCTGCAAACATCTCCCAGCCTGGGCCAGAGGCGCTTGCGGGGTGTGATTCAGTCAGGCAGGGTCACGCGACTGCTCCCAGCGCTGGTCAAAACCGAGGCCCCTTTCACCCCAGAAGGCAGAATTGCTGCAGGAAATCTCAGCTCACACCACGCTGACACAGGCTCACCAATACCAAACCCAGGAGCCATCCTGGCCCTCCATTTTCCAGATTAAGGAAAAAACTTTGGGTTGTTCTCTGCTTAGGGAGGAAGAAAAAACCCCCACAAACCCACAAATAACCAGGCTGAGCGCACAGACCGGGCAACTCACCTGCTGCTTGAGATGGGTCTCCTGCTGCTTCATCAGCTCACACATCCTCTGCGATTCCACGGCTTCCTTCAGCAGCTACGGGAAGAGCAAAAGCAGTGACCTGGCTGCCAGCAGGGAAGGCTCTCAACACGCCCCTGCGCAGCAGCTGGAGGTGGGAGGGGGTCCAGCGAAACACAAGGAGCAGAGCAGGGCTCCAGCCTCACTCCCTGAGCCGCTGCAGGAGCGGTCACTGCTGGGGGGGCAGGAGGACGGCTTGACCACACCTGGCATCTATGCTCTGGGATACGACAGTAATGAACCTCCAGAGAGGAACAGGGCAAAAAGCAGAGTGCTCCCAAGCCTTGCAGAACTGCCGTGAGACTTACAAAGTCCTTCTCCCGCTGGTGTCTCTCCTCTGCCTCCTTCAGCATCTCCTGCGCCTGCTGGAGCTTCGCATCCACCAGCTGCTGCTGCAGGTCCTTGTGTTTGAACACCTTATCAATGTGCTGCCGAGAGAAATACTACCAGTCACCAGCACATTTTGGGAAGATCCCAGAGCCCCCTTCTCCCCTCTGGCAGCAGAAACATGTTCTAGTGGGCAGGACACCAGAGCAGCCCCGCGCTGGGTCTCCCACCCCGACCCACCTCCTCCCGCAGCTCGTACTGCTCGATGAGCTTCTTGAGCCGCTCCGCCAGCTCCATGTTCTCCTGGCGCAGCTTGGAGTTCCTCTCGTTGTGCTGCTCCATCTGGAGCTGGATGTCGTTCAGTGTCACCTGGAAGTGGGATGTCACCTCCTTCCGCTTCTCCTCCTCCTCCCGTGTGCGCTGGACACCTTCCTCCTGTGTGGGGGCGGGCAGAGACAGCAGGGACGCGTCAGCCTCTGTGCTGGGGAGCAAACGGCCCAAACCGATGCTCTGAACCCGCTTAGCCACCCACTGTTGCTTATAGAAGGGACTTTGGGCTTTTCCCTCCCTTTCTCCAGCAAACACACCCTTAAATAACACTCAGGCACTGCGGATAATGATGGCTTAATACCAGAATTAAAGCACTGCCCTGGCTGGCAAGATTGGTGAAGGTAAGTTTGCCAAAAGGGCTCCCAGCAAGCGATCCAAGCGCTCGGGATGAAGCAGATCTTGGAGTCGTGCCCAGGAGACACTTGCCTTGAGGGTGCGGTTGTGCCTCTGGAGCTCGCGGCACAGGCTCTCCAGCTTGCTGCGGGCCAGGATGGCCTTGCTGTGCTCGCTCTGCAGGTGATCCTTCTCTTGCACCAGCTGCGTCTGCTTCTTCTGCAAGATCTTCATCTGTTTCTGGGAGTTACGGTGCTCTTCCAGCTAGGACAGGGGAACAAAGGGCACAGATGCAGCAACACCGAGAATAAAAAAAATACAAATATCTACAGCCATATTCTGTCTCCTCAGGCAGCTCCTGTGCTCGCTGCTGCAGTGTCCTACCCGAGCCCCAGAGCCCACAACAGAAATAAGCACTCACCAGCTCAGCGTATTTCTTGCACAGCGCTGCGAGCTTCTCCTCTGGCGTGCTCAGTGTGTTCAACGTCTGCATCAGCAAAGTGATTTCTTTGCCTGGAACAAGGCATTGAATTAAAATAGGTAAAACCCCTCACACAGAGTTCTGGTTTACAAGGGCAAAGGCAGGAGAGACAAACCAGGTCTCAGAGCCCTGCCTGCCCTGGGCCAGAGCTCCCAGCTCTCGCATCTGCTCCCTGCCCCACACATTTCACCGCCTGCAGCAGGTGAACAACTGAAGCAGCTGGGGAGAGACCTGGTTTGCAGAGAGGGAAACCACCACTGGGCTGGTTAGAGAGAGAGTTGTGTCCAGAGAAGAGAAAGCCGCAGAGTTCAGAGCCTGCGGCAGAATCCAGGAGCAGTCAGGGCCGCTGCAGCGCTCCGCGCAAAACACAATGCCGCGTCGTTCCCAAACGCTGCAGCACGTCACACCCCCAAGGCACTTGTTTCAGTGAGGGCAGTCAGTGCAGTATAAAATCAACGACTGGACTGAAGTTCTCAGGCTGGTGGCACCGCCGGAGCAGGGAACCTCTTACCTAGGCCTTTGGCTTTCTTTTTTTCCTGAGCCTTCTTCTGATCCCGCTCCCCACACTCCTCGCCGGGTCGAAACTCTTCGGTCCCCTTCGTGCCTTCCTTCTCCCCGTTCATCTC
>NW_009730592.1:3799-4399 GCF_000703405.1 Apaloderma vittatum
GCCCATCGGCGTGCCCCTCCCCGCCGCCCTCGCCCGGGCCCTCCTGGCTGGCATCCACACAGTACGTGTTCAAGATGTCCTCGAGCTGCCGGCTCAGCTCTTCGGAGACGTCACGCACGGCAGGCCGGGAGGACTTGGTGTCCTCCTGCGCGAGAGGAGCTGCAGGAGACGGGAAGACAAAAGCATGAGGCTTCCCCTACAAGGTCTTTTTAAAGCCCTGGCAGAGGGAAGGTTTCCCGAGCACCGCACCGAGGCTGAACTTCCAGCGACATAAGCTGCTTTGTTCTGGCCGCGTCTCCAGCCAGCTGTCCCGACAATGGAGGTGCCTTCCTGACAGCCTCTCTTTTGATCACGAGAGCATGACCAAGCCCCTGACATCTGTCAAGAGCAAAGATGCCGCCCCCCTTCCCCTCCATCCTTTAAAGAAAGCAGGTTGTGCCTGAGCTTTCCCTCATGGGAACGCCTGCTAACATCCCCAGGGCCAGGCTTTTTTACATTACAATAGATTTTTAAACCTGAGTTAGCCTCTCCCCTCATATATAAGAGCAGCTGCACTGTGTCAGATCAAATCTAACTGTGCCCAGCAGCAGACACTCAGGG
>NW_009730592.1:4426-5742 GCF_000703405.1 Apaloderma vittatum
TTTGCTTCCGAAGCTCCTCCAAAAGAGAGACTTGGAGCAGCCGGTTATCAAACCAACTCTACTCGCTGCACATCTCCTACATCCCACGCCTACAAGGCATCAGAATACAAGGCAGGGTGGATTTTAACCAATCACCTACTCAATTAGAGCTGGTTTTCGTCTTCCAGAGAGAGTTATTTTTACGAAGCACCAGTAACAAGGCACATCGCTCCACACAGCGCTGCCCCAAGCAAAGAGCTGCCTCACATTTTCTGAATGGGACCATTAAGGTCTAAACAGCGAACAACAACCCGTCGTTTTCAGGTGAGAATCTGCTCCACGCTTGGGTCAGGAAGCAGGAACTACTTCAGCACCGTGCACACAGGGAAATAGGAAGAAACAAGGATTTTCTGCCCTGAAAATCCCAGCGGCTCTTATACAAGCAAAAAGAGCTGGATGCAGCGGCCCATTCTCATGCAGAGAAAGCAACACCCGGACTCTTTCCTTGCTCGAAACCCTCAGCCGCAGGCAGGGAGCGGTGCACCCCGGACCCTGGTGACTCCCCACCTTCCAGGGGTGCTGCAGCCTCTGGCGAGTCGCCCTCCTCCAGCACCAGACCGCTGCTCATTTTGGAGGAGCTGGCAGGCCGTGGGGCCGCTTTGGTCTCCCCGCCTTGGTTCTTCATCGTGACCTTTCTCCTCGCTCAGTCTTGACAAGGCCTAGAGAAAGAGAAACAGCGACTGCACTAAATTTTAAGAGGTAAGAGTTTGGAGAATTTTAAGGGTCACCAAGCTGGACCAAGAAGGAACTCGCTCTCGGTAGGGGCTGCAACCCACGGCCCCGTGCTGAGGAAAGTATCATTTTGTTTTCAATTTGCACCTCACCACAAAGGTCTCTGTACCACAATAACTCCACCCACAGCCAAGGAGAGCCTGAAGCAGCCCCTCCTAGAGCAAGGCAGCCCCTTCCAAAAAAAAGACAGCAAGGTTTTTCCTAATCTGCTGGCCACAACCTTTTCAGTCCCAGCTGTCCTCCTCCCTTGTCCCTGCTGTGTTTTACTCCTGGATTTCAAAACTTGGAGCAGTCTGTGCACGCTGACAGAGTAACCCCCTCCCTGTGGTGGGAGGACCTGGAGACCAGAACCTCGACAGCTGAAAGACCCAACACCCGCCAAAGCCACGTGCCTGCCGGAGGAAAGCTGCAGCTTCCCAGCAGAGCTCGTGCTCAGCACTGGAAAGACAAACCAGCATCATGACCGGCCAGCGCTGACAGACTGAGCCCAAATCCCAGCTCCTCTCTCCTAATCCTCTCTCCCTCCACAGGGTACGTATGTTCTC
>NW_009730592.1:5801-6030 GCF_000703405.1 Apaloderma vittatum
GCTCCTAGAGGCAAGGAATCGCTCCACGAGTAGCGGAGAACAGATTTTCTTGCCGTTTTGCAGCAGTTACCCGGAGACAACAGCTTTCCCTCAGAGAACAGCCCGGGCCAGGGCTTACGAGGTAGGAGGAAAAAAAACCAAAACCACCAACCAAGAGAAAATTAGCGGCGGCAGCAGCCAAGCACATGTGTCACCCACCCACGTGCAGGGGCCGTGCCCCCTCCCACGG
>NW_009730593.1:0-219 GCF_000703405.1 Apaloderma vittatum
TTTTTCTTAAGTTTTCGGTAAAGTTTTTCTTTAAGTTTTTTCTTAAGTTTTTGTTGAAGTTTTTTCCTAAGTTTTTTCCTTTAAGTTTTTTTCCTAAGTTTTCTGTAAAGTTTTTCCTTAATTTTCAGTAAAGTTTTCATTAAAGTTTTTTCCAAAGTTTTTTCCTAAGGGTTTTTTTGTTATGTTTTTTCTTAATTTGTTTCCTAAGTTTTTGGTAAA
>NW_009730594.1:0-245 GCF_000703405.1 Apaloderma vittatum
AAACCACCAAAACCAGCCCCACACCATGCAAAAATGACCCCAAACCACCCCAAAATGGCCCCAAACCACGCCATAACAGCCCCAAATCACCCCAAATCACCCCAAAACGGCCCCATCACCTCCATCCACCAGCTGAGTGTTCTTCTTTTGACTGAATTCAGGTGGTTTCCCCGCAGAAAATCCGCCAGGGAACGGCTCCAGCACCTCGACATCGCTTTACGCCAGAAACACCGGCGTCTCCTTGA
>NW_009730595.1:0-406 GCF_000703405.1 Apaloderma vittatum
GGAAAAATAGCAAATTTGAGGGAAAAATAGTTAATTTGAGGGGAAAACTGAATTTGTGGGAAAAGTGGCAGATTTGAGGGGAAAAAATAGCAAATTTGAGGGGAAAAGTGGGGGAATTGAGGGGAAAAGTGGTGGATTTGAGGGGAAAAATAGCAAATTTGAGGGAAAAAGCGAATTTGAGGGGAAAAGTAGTGAATTTGAGGGAAAAGTGGCGCATTTGAGGGGAAAAACAGCAAATTTGAGGGGAAAAGTGGGGGAATCGAGGGGAAAAACAGTGAATTTGAGGGAAAAATAGTGAATTTGAGGGGAAAAGTGGGGGATGTGAGGGGAAAGTGGGGGATCTGAGGGGAGAAGTGGGGGGTTTGAGGGGGAAGGGGGGAGGTTGAGGGGCAACGTAGGGGAGTTG
>NW_009730595.1:426-1310 GCF_000703405.1 Apaloderma vittatum
GAGAAGTGGGGGGTTTGAGGGGAAAGGGGTGAGTTTGAGGGGAAAAATAGTGAATTTGAGGGAAAATTAGCAAATTTGAGGGAAAAAAACCCAGTGAATTTGAGGGAAAAGTCGTGGATTTGAGGGGAAAAGTGGGGGATTGGAACGGAAAAATAGCAAATTTGAGGGAAAAATAGTGAATTTGAGGGGAAAACTAGCAATTTTGAGGGGAAGCAGGCAAAATTGAGAGGAAAAGGAGTAAATTGAGAGGAAGATGGGAAATTTGAGAGGAAAAGAGGTGAATCTGAGGGGAAAAGCGGTGACTTTGAGAGGAAAAGGGGTAAAATTGAGGGGAAACAGGCAAAATTGAGAGGAAACCGGGTGAATTTGAAGGGAAAATGGGCAAGTTGAGAGGAAAATGGGTGAATTTGAAGGGGAAATGGGTGAATTTGAAGGGAAAATGAGCAAAATGAGGGGAAAATGGGTGAATTTGAGGAAAATGGGCAAATTGAGGGGGAAATCGATGAATTTGAGGGGAAATGGGTGAATTTGAAGGAAAAATCGATGAATTTGAAGAGAAAATGAATGAATTTGAGGGGGAAATGGGTGAATTTGAAGGGAAAATGGATGAATTCGAAGAGAAAATGGATGAATTTGAGGGGAAAAGGGGCAAATTGAGGCGAAAATGGGTAAATTGAGGGGAAAATGGATGATTTTGAAGAGAAAATGAGTGAATTTGAGGGGAAAATTGAGGAATTTGAGGGGAAAATGGGCAAATTGGGGGGAAACTGGGTGAATTTGAAGGGAAACTGGGTGAATTTCAGGGGAAAATGGGTGAATTTGAAGGGAAAATGAGTGAATTTGAGGGGAAAAAGGGTGAATTTGAAGAGAAACTGGGTGAATTT
>NW_009730596.1:0-210 GCF_000703405.1 Apaloderma vittatum
GGAACTGAGGGGTTCCTGGTGTGTGGGAGGGCGCTGAGGGGGTCCCCAGGGCTGCTGGAAATGGGAAGTGGGCTCCCTGCTAAGGATTTGAGGGGCTGAGGTGGTCCCCAGTGCTGCTGGGAGGAGGAATTGGGGTCCCTATATGGGATTTGAGGGGCTGAGGTTGTCCCCAGCACTGCTAGAAGGGGGAACCGTGGTCTCCAGGGGGTC
>NW_009730596.1:232-488 GCF_000703405.1 Apaloderma vittatum
GGGCCTGAGGTGGTCCCCAGAGCTGCTGGAAGGAAGAACTGGGGTCCCTATAAGGCATTTGGGGGGCTGAGGTGGACCACAGTGCTCCCAAAAGGAGGAACTAGCGTCTCTAGGGGTTCCATATAAGGGACATGGGGGGCTGAGGTGGCCCCAGTGCTGCTGGAAGGAGGAACTGGGGTCCCTATGAGGGATTTGGGGGACTGAGGTGGTTCCCAGCACTGCTGGAGGGAGGATCTGAGATCTCCAGTGGGTCCCT
>NW_009730596.1:860-1094 GCF_000703405.1 Apaloderma vittatum
GAGGGATTTGGGGGTCCTTACAGGGGAGCACTCCTAGCACAGGGGGGATTCCCGGGATGGGCTGAGGGTCCCTGGGGGAGCTGGAGCTGACCTTCCCCTTTGAAGATGTAGCTGCGGCGCCCGCGCTGCCACGTCATGTGCTCGAAGCCCAGCAGCGTGGTGTCCACCCGCAGGCTCTCGCCGCGTTTCCACACGCGGTACACGTCGCTGGGGCACACCTTGGACACCAGCGGC
>NW_009730597.1:0-4506 GCF_000703405.1 Apaloderma vittatum
TTAATTTTTTCCCCTCTTCCTGCTGGAGGCAGCATCACCAGAAATATTCCCAGGGGCAAATGGAAAGCGTCCCGCTCCCGTTGAAGTCGGCAGCGAATCTCTCGATAGACAGGACCCATCAACATCCAGGGACAACCACCCTTTGTCCAGACGAGGACCGCGGCTCCCAGAGGCCTTCTCCTCCCTCCCAGCATCGGCGCGACCTGCGTGAAGTCGTGTTGTGGCACATGTGTGTCCCCCTCCCAGCCCGATTCAGCCCCAGTTAAACGACGGAGGGTCCGGCTTTAGGTTTTCCACTGCGGCAATATTTTTTTTAAAAGCTTATCAAAACGTTTTCTCGGCGTTACCAGCTCAGGAATAAAATCCCCCGAGTTCAAGAACAAGAGATCTCCATAGCAATTCCAGTTTGGTTCTTTGCACGTCCTCCTCTCCCCGCCCTGTTGCTTTTCGTCTCGCTTTTTCTAACCGAATTTAGGAGGGCGATTTACTCCTAACCCGGATCCGTCAGAAGTTTTAACCTGCATTTTGCAGGGTATTACGGTGGCAATTTCTCGTTTCGGGCTCCGGCTTCTGCCGTGCCTGATGAGCTTTACACTTCTATGGGCAAATAGAGCGATAATAAAGCTCAGCCTTATTACAGAGTGTGTTTTTAGCCTGAGCACCCCCTCCATACATTAAGTAATTCATCCTTATTGCCATTAGGAATTCAGATGCTATTTTACGGAGGGGGAAGGGAAGGACGTGAGATGAGCGCAGCTTGTATTTTCTTTTTTTTTTTTTTTGCTGATTTTGTCTAAGAAACCTCCTGGAGAAAGGCTCAAAGAAAGCTTTATGGGGAAGATTAAAAAAGAAAAAAAAAAAAAAGAGGGATTTTTAATATCATTTGGGCTTCTCCCTGCTAGCACGCAGCCCTTGCCTGCCTTGCTGTGTGCAGCGCAGTATAGGATCCGTTCGCCCTCGCATTAATAATAGTCCAATAAAAGCAGACAATATTCTTGCTTAAATGCACTGAGTTATGTAGATCCTAATTCTAGCACATAAGCAACGAAAGAAAAAGCAGATATTTTGTCCCCGCGAAAACAAATTCTGTGATACAAATGCAAGCCGACATATGGTAAAAATTGCCTGCAGCCCTGCTGATTTACAGAACTGTTTTCACTCACAGATAATTCATTAAAAATCATTTCGTACTGGCTGTATATACATAAAAAATATTTACTTGTGTAAATATCAGTCGTGAAGGTATTGCTTTTTTTTTTTTTTTGCTCCTTTCATTTTTTTTATTTCTTTTTTGACAGCTGATGGAGGAGAGAAAAACAAAATAATAAAAAAAATCCAAATAAATATATATAATCGACATAGGGAAAAGCAAAGGTATGCCTGGCATTCATCCTGCAATATAGGTCAGGACTGGGGCTTGGCTAGGACAGCTTTTAAATCCGCTACCTGAACCATCTGCTGTTCCAACGCCGGTTGAATCTGCGTGCGGGAAACACACACTAGGCAGACATTTATTTTTGTGGCATACGGCACAAAAGGGACCAGGAAAGTGCTTCTACCTGATGCAGGGCTCGCGCGCTGACCTATAGAACAATAGGAGCCGAGATAATAATGTATACGCCGGGAGATGGCACCGTAAAAAAAATAAATAAATAAATAAATAAATAGAAAAGCCACGAAGCTGCAGGATTTCAAGGCCGTTGCTGCCGTAGCAAGAGCTGCTCAGGAAAGAAATAGCGAATTCCAGCGAGGAGAGTTTTCAGGTTTAATCTGCTCTGCAAACAGTCATGTTAAAATAATACGAGGGGGGGGCACAAAATACGAAAGGGTTTGAGGCTGCCCAAAATACCGACAGTCCGGGTAGATCTGAGGAAGAGCCCTGAAACCTCGCTGCTACCCCCTATTTTATTCTCTACAATGTGTGTTATATTACTTAAAATGCTTAACGAAGCTCCAGCCCAGCACCGCATCCTTCCTTTCTTCTATGCTTACTCCAGCACGATTTGCTTAAACATGACGCATTATTTTAAACCCTCAGTCTGAGAGACCTTTAGATGGTTTTTTTCCCCCCACTCTGAGGAAAACTCAGACATAAATCACAGAATACAAGAAATTTGGGATGTTTGGGGGTTTTTTTTTCCCCCTCTGGATGAAATAATATTATTAAAACGGTGGGAAGGAAGAAGCATTTGCACCAGGGATCTAGCCCATCGGCTTTCATCCACCGCAAAACAAAGCAAAAATATTTGGGGGCTTAGATAGGGCTGGGTTGGAGGGGTTGGGGGGGAATGAAGATGAAATGCCTGCGTGAGGAAGGAGGAGACCACCAGGCTCACAGCCCATGTCCAGCACAGCCTTGAGAGGACAAAGTTTGGGCCCGTTTCTTGGGGAAATGGGTGCGATGTCGCACGTCGCAGAGCGGGAGCCGCTACCTGGAGGGGAAACGTTCGGATTAAGCTGATCCTGAAAGGGAGGGTAAAATAAACTCTTGGTTCACCATCGGAGTATCTACGTCGGGAAAGCTTCTCCTGCTCTATTTATACGCCCTATAAATCAGCCTCCAGACTGTTACCATAGATAACGGAGTTTTTCTTCTGCTGTTACCTCTAACAGCCTCTTTCCCCTCCCCACACTATATTTTGTGCTATTCCTACCTATCGCTTGGGTGAGTAATTCACCTGGTTTGAAGCAAATTACAGGTTGGGAACAATCCGGGTTTTTCAGGCAGGGAGAGATTTTTCATCCCCCTCTTGCCAAATTGTGCTCCCCGTTCTCTACGTAGCCCCAAGAAATCCCGCAGGAAGGGGAGCTATAGGTGACTGCGTCTGATCCTGAGACATTTTTAACCTTCTTGCAGGAATTAACTATTTAGGAGAGGAGAAGCCGACGCATCCAAATATCATGGTCTGGCTGGTTCGCAGTGATTTCCTCAGAAGCCATCGTTAATTCTCAGCACAGAGCTTCTGCAGGAGTCGCCGCCACGGGCTGGGGTTTTTATTTGAGGTAAATAAATAAATGCAGAGGGTCCCTATTTTGGGGAGCGGCGGATGCAGTTTCCCCTCCTGGAGATGGGCAGTTAATGGGATTTGTTGCTCTTGGTTGGAGGGCGAGGGGAGTTAATCCCTTCCTTCATGTCTATCCCCGCTAAGCTGGTTTAGGTCGTGTTCAGAGTTAAGGTTTTTTGGTACGGGCTCTGTCGGTCCGTCTCTGAAGTGCCAGGCTTGGGGTTGAGCTTGGTGAGCAATCTGCAATCTTCACCCCTTTGCACCTCCCAGCACCCAGAAATTCAGGTGAGCCCTAGGGAAAAAAAAAAGAAAAAAAGGTTTATCTTTAGGCAAAGTGAAAGAAGCTCATAAGGCTTTTAGAAATCAGTCATCACTTGGGGAAAACTCCCAGTCAGGCCCAGAGCCTGTTGGTTGCTGCAATGTGATTTATCGTGGAACAGAAAAAAAGACTTTTCCCCCCTCCCTGGCTTGGGTGCTCAGCACCCGTTCCCCCAGAGTCACCTCTGCCATGGGCTCCAGCAGTTAACCTGGCTGTGAGGATGTAGGGTCAGGTTGTTCTCTTAAGGCCATCATCTTTTAGAAGCCGTCCTGCAAAGCGTTAAATCGCCTCACCTGACCTCCGCCAGCAAAGCAGAGCTTGCATCCTTATTTAGGGGCATACATCACCTCTACGGTTTTTCCTCCCGTGCTGGAGGTGGAGCAGAGAAGTGAAATTTCGTGGTTAAAAAAAAAAGGAAAAAGCAACTCTAAATCCATCCAAATTTGCCTCGAAACCCTTTCTCCCATCCCAGGCTGCTTGAGCACGCATCCCAGCGATCCCGAACGGGGCGCGCGGGAGGGCCGGCCACATATGCCGTGCCATATGGAGCGGCGCGATTCTGGTCAATCGGATCTTTAGGAGTTTTATCGTTTAATTTCTTAATGTGCTAATAGTGCAGAGGGAGGGAATGGATCATCGGTTAAGTCCCGGGGTTTATGTTTTTAAAGGAGCGTAATGTATTGTCGGACGGGTTGGAGCGGGGCTTTAAATAACCCCGGTAAACGTGACGAGGAGCAGGCATGAGTGTGAACTAGAAAAGACCCTGAAAGATCCTTCTGAGCATTAATCCGGCGCAGGTTTATATCCGGCGCAGCATCCACTCCTCCTCCCCAGACTAAAACTCAGGCTAAAAATCCCCGTGTCAGTTCTGCAAAGACGTTTTGAAAAGACACAGGCCCGGATCTGGGTTTGCACCTCCAGCTGCTGCCGTGGTTTTCAGCAGTGGCTCCGTCTCCATGACTTGGCTCTGTAGGCATCTCGCTTGATGCGAAACCATGAAGGATGGGTGGCAAAATATCCCTGAGGCCACTGATCCTCAGTTTCTCCACTTGTGTAAGAGGAGGGAATTGAATTTACTTCTTTCAAATTGACGCTTCCGCTTTGGGATCCTCCAAAGGAAGACATTATGGCGAGATAAAGCACTGTTACTTATAAAAAAAAATAATATATATATATATGAGT
>NW_009730598.1:0-1085 GCF_000703405.1 Apaloderma vittatum
CCTGAGGAACCAGGACCTCAAGGATGCCCTGTGGAAAATGATTGCTAGATATTTCTCTCAATCAATAAACTGCCTGTTTTCTTCCGCACAGCGCTTATAGTGTAATCCACTGCAGGCTGATCCTGTCTTCTACTGTGTTTTTTTTTGTTGTTGATGTTTTCTTACATTTGATATAATTTTCAGGCCCTTCCTAATTCCGTGTCTACTTCAATTTTCTGACTGATCCTTTGTTCTGAGAGGAAGTGGCAGAGAAGCCCTGCAGAGGAACCCAGCCAGGAAGCACCAGGTGTTGGTCTCTCCAGAGCTGCTTTCTCCATCCCTACCCTCTCCCTCTGAGCCCCTGTGCTGGGGTAAGTCCTGAGGGCTCTGTACGTCCCCGTCCTGCAGTGTGGCCGTGCTGTGACCACAGGCAGGGACAGCCCATGGGCCCTTCTGGCACAGAGCTGGCCTCTGGAACAGCATTTCCGTCACAGAAGGGGATATATCACTCCGAGCAGTGCCTGAAGGCTTAAGCCTGTTCTAACGTTGTTCTCAAGAACATGCCCAGGAGAATGCGTGGGAGAGAAAGCACCAGTGGAAAGATAAAGTCTATGAGTGTCCATGGTGGGACACACGGCATTGTCCTTTCACAGCCAGACTTCTTGAGAGAGAAGTGGAGAAGTCTGCTGCCTTCTCCCGGGGTGGCTGTGGGGCTGTGCACAGGAGGGTGCAGGCAGGGTTGCCCAGGGCTGTCCTTGGAGCAGGGTACCCGCACCGTGCCAGGGGCGGGGCAGGGACTATGTCGCCTGCCAGGGTCAGCACTCAGCCTGCCCAAGGAGCTCCCCGTGGTGCTGGGGGAGAAGACATGGGGGGAAGAAACTACCCCAGCAAGGCGGGGTCCTTCTGCTGTTGGAAGGGTGCTGCATCGGGCAGGGCTGCTTACAGCTCCAGATTAACACAGGACATTGACAGAGGCAGCAACTGAGGCAGCCTTAAGGTTGACAACCTTTCCAAGGTCCGTGATCTCAGTTTTCTTCTAAGGGACAGGGGAAAGCGGCTGTGACGTTTCTGCATGTACACGACACTCATGAACCGTTACACGTAGG
>NW_009730598.1:1612-3515 GCF_000703405.1 Apaloderma vittatum
CACCTCCTGTCTCAGCTCTTGTTCTTGTCACTGGGCTGTGACAAGGAGGTGGGATTCAAATGCCCTTCAGAGACCAAGCCTGAGCATTTCTCCATGCAGCTTTGTCTGTGGGAGTAAAAAGTGTCCTAATCCCCTCCTAATTGCAGGCAGCCAGTGAAACAAGTGAGAAAACTCTGCCTTCAGGACATCCCACATTCAGGACATGCACTTCTGGCCCTGCAGAGTGCTGTGGGGCTGCAGGCTGCCCTGCAGAAGGGCACAAGTGTCTCCTGGGCTCTCTATGTTATCAAGGAGCCCCATGGAGAAGACACCTCAGTGTCAATGCCGTGGGAATGCTGCTGGGCAGCTGTTCATGGGCAGCTGCCATGAGCCCTCTGTGACCCGGGCTGGCATGGGTGAGCTGAGGTTCTTCTCAGGTGCAATGAGATGGGGTGAGGGGTTTGGGGACTGCATTTAGAAACTACATTGCTCTGCTCTTAGCAGTGTCCAGCTTCTCCTCAGGGTAATACCTTGGTGCAATCATCCTCCAGCTCAAAGAGCTGCCAGTACAGGAGAGCTGAGCTCAGGGCTGATGGACAGACCGGTCATCCTCCCTCTGCACTGAGGAACAGTCCTTTGGCTTCTCAGGACCCACAAGGTTTCACTTGTCGTGCAGTAGAAATGTCAGTGCCAAAAGCATTCCTGAAGTGTGGTGGGGAAACGAGTAAAATACACGCACACATAAAATCCCTCAGGTCTCTTCTGCTGTGGGTTGAATTGGGAGTGACAATGCTGAAAAGCTCTTTGAGATAATAAATGGATTTAATCTAAGGTCTCTGCATGTTCCCATGTTCAGCTCATGAGAGGGACCTGCCAAAATCTTCCTGAAAGGGAAAAGGCAGTTTCAGTGAGGTTTCGATAAGAAATTTGTTAGGTTCTTCTCTTCTAAATTGTCACTGTCTTTTTCCTCCTGGACCGTCCCCATATCAGAAACTGCAAACATCCAACGACAGCTCCATCACCCATGTCCTGCTCCTGCCATTCGCAGACACGCGGCAGCTGCAGCTCTTGCACTTCTGGCTCTTCCTGGGCATCTACCTGGCTGCCCTCCTGGGCAACGGCCTCATCATCACCACCATCACCTGGGACCACCAACTGGCACACGGCCAATACATTGTCAGTGCCCCTCTGCCAGAGCAATGCTCTGGGACAGTTCTTCTGTGAAATCCCACATTCTCAAGCTCTCCTGCTCCCGTTCTTACCTCAGGGAAGTTGGGATTCTCGTGGCTAGTTGCTCTTTAACATTTGGATGTTTTGCTTTCATCTTGCTCTCCTATGTTGGGATCTTCAGGGCCGTGCGGAGGATCCCCTCAAAACCAGATCAGCAAAAAGCCTTCTCCGTGTACCTCCCTCACCTGGCCATGGTCTCCCTGGCTCACAGCGTCACGTATTTGTTTAAGTCATTTAAGTCCATTTGGGTGGTTTCCCAGAGGATGTTACTCTCAAAGTTACCTGAAGCCAGTCTCTGCCTCACTGGGCTTCATGGCATCCCTGGGAACAGCCGATGGCCTTTGCGCTTACTCAGGTTCATCACCCCCTACGTGCATGATGTGCATGCTTATCCCTCATCCCTACAATGCAAACACACATTTCTGACCTACTCATTCAACATTCCTCTGTGGAGGAACAAAGAACCTCTCTGAGTTGGGGTGAGAGGCCAGTGCTAGAAATGGTGGTTGTGAGGGGCTGGTTCGTGATGATTGCCCTAGGGCAGTGTCATGGTTTAACCTGCCCTGGCAACTAAGACCCACAGACTCACCCACTCACTCCCTCCACAGTGGAACAGGGAAAGAATCGGAAGGGTATATTTGGAGGAAACCCTTTATTTAATATAAAACCAGTATAAAATGTAAATTAAAAGCTG
>NW_009730599.1:0-4942 GCF_000703405.1 Apaloderma vittatum
GCGGCGTCTATCCCACAAGAGACGCTTTGAAGACAAGGAGGAGGCAGAGCGGTGGAGAAACAGCTGCAAAATGGGGTTTCAGAGAGGCGGAAACCACCTCTAGGTTGAGATCAAAAGCAGCAGATTGATGTGTGAAGTACACAGGAAGGAAGGGTTGATGCCAAAAAAGTAACAAATCCTCTCCATTTTTATCATGATGTTTCCGAAAGGAAACGTCCTGTTCCAGAGAGACTGAAATGTGTTGCTTCAGCATGTCTGGAATAAAGTTTTCTGGCTTTTCGTTTCAGTTTTAGTTTTGGTACTTTTTATTTAAGATGGGAAAAAATCCATCTCAGTTAAGCAGAGAGATTGGTCCTTTGCAGTCAGTTATTCCCTTTTTTTTTCTCCCCAGTCACTCCATTTTGCCTGGAACAGGATGTTTTGATGTAATCCAAATCAATAGTTTGCACTATTTTTAGTTTGCCACCCCTTTCCCTTATTCAGATCCCCATTGTGGTTTGACCCACATTGATTTCCATTGAGAATCTGAGTTTGGTGACTGAAACAAAGCATCTAAATACGCCCGTTACTAATGAAGTGTTCTCTTCTGCTAATTTCGAGACTTCAGTGTTGGGGTATGTTGTGTGCAGCTGTTGCTGGCAACTCAGAAACGCACCCCTCCGGTTTTTGCCTGTTCCTTACAGAGTCTGCAGGGAAAAATATTAAAGCAGTCAAAGAGTCTGAGATACAAAAAATACAAAGTGGGGTTTTACTTGTGCAGTTTTTAGTTCCTTGGACTACTTTTTGTCTTTTTCCCTCTCAGCAGCTTTTAGTGGCAGTGCAGATAGCACTTCTCATTGCCTTGGAAAAAGAAGAAAAGGGATCACTACTGGCGATGTGTTATTGCATCTTTTAAAAATAAACCCAGGATAGGCCCCCAGAGGAGGGGAATTAAAGATACCACCAGAGAGTTAATTGCTGGGACTCGTTCAGCATCCCGTGTGCTGTCTGACCAGTGTCTCCAGTGAGCTCGGAGCAGAGTGAAGCTCCAGATGCTGATTTCAACTTCTTCCCTGACCAAGGGGTTACAACAAGATTTGGAAGGTGCAGTTACCTCAGCTGGGAGGTTCAAGAGGCAAAGCAAATCTTGAGGCAGGTTGAACAAGGGAAGCAGGAGGTGGGGATGCTGGGAAGAGGTTTTGGATTCGGCTGAGACCAGGACCCTGTGAGGACAGAGCTGGAGAGAGCCTGGCGGCGTGTGGCAGCGTGGCCTGACGGGAGGACAGCCCGGTGGGGACCCGCCTCGCCACGTTCCGGGCAGGGGCTGGTGCTGCCCAGGAAGAACCAACAGCCTTTCCTATTAATGACAGGCAGGTGTCTGCTGAGTGATATAGTGTATGAAAAAAATTTTGTGTTTATTGTGTATGAGCTTACTTTTGCTATATCCTGTTGGTGGATTTCTCAGCCTGTTGTCCTGCCAGCAGCCCTCGCTATCAGAAGCCCAGCAGCCGCAGGCTCTGCCTCTTTCATGCTTGCGCTACCTGTCCCTCTGTCGCCACGTCCTGGTGGCTTTGTAGGCTCAATCCCAGCGAAGAGCTGAGCACTGAGGGCGTCGAGCTGGGCTCTGCGTGGGGCCTGCAGGTAGTGGAGCAGGCCTGGAGATGTTTCTTCCTGCAGCAAATTTGTGCTGTTTAATCTCTCCCTATCACTTTTTTTAATTGCCTCCCTTCGTTGCCCAGCCCTCTCTGGAGAGGACTGAGTTTACCTAAAGACCTTCAAGTCATTGAGGGGGCAAAACACGCGAGGGGAGACTGAGTGCGAGCAGTGAGGACGTGTCCCCGCGTTATTTGTGGAAGCAAGATGGAGGCTCACTCTCGTCAGAGCTCACCGCCGGTGGGTGTGCAGGAGCCTGCTCTGGCAGGGGGGTTGGATTAGATGATCTTGCGAGGTCCCTTCCAAGCCCTAGCATTCTGTGATTCTGTGATTCAGTTACAGGAATGTGACTCCGATGCTGTCGCAGGTGCCCCAGACCTCTGCTGCCCTGGAGGGCTGTGACTTTCTCGTGGGTCCTGTGTGACATCTGCCACCCCAGAGCTGTCCCACATCGCCCTGGGCATCTCCAGGAGCTCTGTAAAGAGTGGAGCAAGGCCTGACTGGGACTGAGAGGGGCTAGGGGAGGTGCAGGAGCAGGAACAGAGGGCCCGGAGGGAGGCAGGAGGCTGGGGACACTTCGGAGGGATCGGCGGGAGCATGAGTGCTGTCAGTCCTGCTGCACATGGTTGTCTTCTGCTGGGAAGCAGGGGTAGCTCTCTGGTCGTGTTAGGGTCACACTATACCCTCACCCTCTGTCCCCTGCTTGGGCCAGCAGGGAGATTTTATCCAGGCCCTGTTTCCTGGAAGGAGACACCGGGGATATGGAGCTGAGGCTCCTTCTGGAGAGCCCTGCGTGGCCGTAGGGGCTGGGGGCTGACACTGCCGCGCGGCTAGAGCTGCGTGATTGTGCCGATAGCGCGTCGGCCTGGTGCACGCTGCTATTCCTGCAGCTCGTTCAACACCCGGAGGTCAGGTTACTCTGTGTCCCCTAACATGGTTGAAGCATGTGTGTGTAGCAGCCAGGGGTGTTATACAGACCTGGATCTTTTTATAGTGGCTTTTTGAAGGTTGGGTTCTTCATACACCCAGTCCCAGCTCTGCCAGGCAGCCCTGCCACTCTTCCCTAAGCAGCCTCTCACTTTGGGTAGCCAGCTGGAAATCCTGGAGGTGATGTGAGGGTGATAGGTGGCAGTGGCACAGGGTGGGTCCTTGGCTGCTAGAAGCCGGCCAGGGCTTCAGCAAAGTCAGCAGAGTTGTGCCTGCACACATGGCGTGTGCCGAGCTCGCAGGGTCTGCCGAGCGTCCCTCATGGCACAGGCGCAGGGTGGCTTGTCCTGGCTCAGGACATTTCTCTGTGGCCACGTGCGTTTTATTGCCACCATGTGTCCTGCAGCTACACCTACCGCTGGGAGAATCAAGAGAAAGTTTGCCGTGACCTGCCCTGTTGAAAGGCTGCACAGCCTCGGCTCGCTGGCGATTCTTGTGAGATGTGTTCAGTCAGGGGTCTGGCTCCTCTTGCTCTGCTGACATCAGCAGTTGCCCACAGTTTCCAGCCGGATGAGCTGGGGGAACTGGGCCCGCAGCTGTAGGAGGGGTGAGGGGGATCCCTCTGGCCAGCACTGATGGATCACAGCATGGAACCTTCCTCCTGGCCATGCCAAGACTTTGTTGTGCCAGAGGAGTTATGCCGGCGAGACAGACCAGGGTGATCCAGCTCCGTGTATGTGACCGGGTCTGTAAATCCCGGTGGTGAGCTGGCGCTGTAAGGAAATTTGCAATTACTGCCTCTCCCAGGATGGAGGGGTGTAGCCAGGTGGCGGCTCTCCCTTGGCCCAGGTTTGAACCTTGCTGCTCACTGCCTGCACATGGTGGCCAAATACCAGTGGAGCTGGCCAAAGCACCGTCTGCTTTGGGCTTCTCAAAGGGACCTCCAATGAACAGCAAATCACCTTCTGATTCTGGGCAGGGGTTTTCAGAGGGACATCCCTGCTAGACAGAGACCCTGGAGCCTGATTCTGTCATGCTGGATGAAGCAGGGCAAGGAATTGGCTTTTGCAGTGCTGGATCTCCAGGTTGGATCCCGACTCTTACCAGCCTGGGCCTTGGCAGCTGCAGGGCTGCTGTAGCCTGCGGTGAGGTCCCCTATTTCTCCTCCATTTGCAGCAGGGGAGATGCCCCCCCATGCCCCTGGCTGCTGATGCAGCTCTGAGGTCCCTCCATGCCTGAAATAATCCTGACGATACTTGTATTTTCTTGTCTGGGATTGCAAGGACAGGATTTGGGGGATAGACTAGGGGGGATCTGTTCCTGATAAGGGAGGGAGGTGGGTGGCATAGAGTTGCCTGCACTAAAACCTTGCAGACAGAGCCCTGGTCACACCAATAGTTGCACTGCTTAGGTCTCTTCTCTTCCCGTCGCTTCCCTAAGATCCAGCAAGGAACTGGCATGTGCATGGGTGATAGTCATACAGGGTCACCTGGCATGGGTTTTGGATGTGATAACTGAGAAAATGATGCTTCTCTCCGAGCCCTCACCCTGGTTTCTTAAGCAGATGGCATTTTCCGTTTGGCAAGGCCTTGCCAAACAGAAAACGCTGTCAGAAACCCCGGGGGAAAGGTGTGCTTGCAGCACTGCAGCCTTGCCCAGTGGAGACCCACTCCCAGTTTAGCCTGAGAGAGACCTTTCTTGCTTTCTGGGTGCAATTCCCTGCAGAGCCCAAGCGGGGATGCTCCTTGTCCTTTGTGGGGCACAGATGGAGGAGAGAGGCTGTGGAAAACCAGAAATATAAATAGCCCCATCCATCTGGCTGCTTCAGAGAGATTTTAATCCCAGTCTGGAAAGGACCATCAGCAGCAAGGGCGGTGATCACAGTGACAGGCAGAACCAGGTGGGCACAGGCAGCTCGTGGCCGTGTTCCGGGGAAAGATGAGCTATTCTGGGCCCTGCAGCTGCAGGGCTGCGCTGAGCCCCTGCAGGGGGGTGCCAGGGCCCGCCTGGGAGTGGGTGCAAAGCCTCTGCCCGGCAGAACCCCCCGGCCGGTTTCTAGCAGCTCTCTCTGCCAGGCAGACGCCTGGCATTGGGCAGGAGCTCTTGAGCCCAAGACCTCGCTTTCCTGGGAGTGCAGGGCGGAAGGGAAGCTACAGTGCAGCTGGCTCGTCCCACGGTCACTGTGTGGTATCTCCAGGACAGACCCAGCAAGTCCTCAGCTGGAGAGGATGAGGAGAAGGTGTCGGTGCTGCCTGCAGGAGGAAGTCTGGGAGAGTGGGAGGGTGAGGTAGCAGAGAGAAGAACCAGAGATGGGCAGTGCCCTGGCCCAGGTGCCTTTGGGCGCTGGGTTGGGAAATGGTGGCTTTGCTGGCGTGGTGTGTAA
>NW_009730599.1:5442-6192 GCF_000703405.1 Apaloderma vittatum
GCAGCGGCCTGGGGGGCCCCTTGTAGACTTCTCCCGCGGGCCCCGTTTTTCATGCCCTGACAACCCCTGGGATCCTCTTTAACTCTTTTTTTCTTCCTGTCTGACCCCTTAACGCCTCTCAGGTCTCCTTGTCCTAAAGAATGGGGGTGGCATGGGGTCCTCTGGGATTTGGTGCCCTGAGAGAGGGTCCGCTGCTCACTGGGGGTGGGAGGGCCCGTGGCTGCTCAGCAGTGAAGGTGGCACCAAGCAGGGGGTGGGATCCTCTTTAACTCTTTTTTTCTTCCTGTCTGACCCCTTAACGCCTCTCAGGTCTCCTTGTCCTAAAGAATGGGGGTGGCATGGGGTCCTCTGGGATTTGGTGCCCTGAGAGAGGGTCCGCTGCTCACTGGGGGTGGGAGGGCCCGTGGCTGCTCAGCAGTGAAGGTGGCACCAAGCAGGGGGGGCCAATCAAGCCCTTCTCTTTCTCCCTGTCCCTCCCTCTGCTTCTTCCCCTCCCTTCCCTGCTCTGTGCCCTGGCTCTTTCAGGCTTATCACCATGACCCTGGAGCAAGTCAACGCGAAGCAGGGAGGGACTTCAGGGGGAAAAGGTGGCTTCGACGTGAAGGCCCTGCGAGCGTTTCGTGTGCTGAGACCCCTGCGCCTGGTGTCCGGAGTGCCGAGTGGGTGCTGGGTGCCCTGCCAGCGTGAAGGGTGGTGGGTGGATTGAACCCATGTGCCTGGCCAGGGTGGGGGGCCTTGGGGGAGGTTTTT
>NW_009730599.1:6288-6648 GCF_000703405.1 Apaloderma vittatum
AGAAAACATTTAGCTCCCTCAGGGGCTCATGGTCAGCCCCTTTGGGTAGCCAGTGTGAAAGGGGCCAGGACTTCGGTCTAGTTTCTCAGGACAGGGATCTCCTTCTCCCATAACTCATGTGAATAGAGCCAGGAAGAGAGGAACAGGACAAATAGAGAGGCGTGAAGCAGCCTCCAGCACTGCCTGGTGCCTGACTATGTGGAGGGCTGTGGGGAAAGACCCCCCCAGGCTTCCACCTGCTTGCTTGATGGGTAGAGAAAGGATTTCTTGCGTCAGAGATTTCAGTCCCGACCCACCTGTGCCCCTCTTCCCTCAGCGTGAGGCGTTTCAGAGGTTGTGTTTGTCAGGGGGGCTGGCAGG
>NW_009730599.1:6886-21056 GCF_000703405.1 Apaloderma vittatum
ATGTCTCTGTCCGGCTGCTGTGGGGACCACAGAGTTTCTGGGGGTAGCAGAAAGTCTGCTCTTGCCAGCGCCAGGCCTGGCAGTGTGGCAGGGCCAGAGGTCACACAGCTGGGTGGTGGTGCACAGCGTGAGGAGGTGGTGAAAGGGGCCCCTTTTTGGAAGCTGCTGCAGGAGGCTGGGAGGCGTTGGGACCTGCTGGACTTGGCCTGACCTGCTGCTCACACCACGGCTTTTCGCCGCAGATGTGATTGCCACGGTGGCGTTGGAGAAGCCAGCCCCTTGCACCAGCTCTGGCCACGGGCGACACTGCACCATCAATGGCACCGAGTGCCGAAGCGGCTGGCCGGGGCCCAACAATGGCATCACTCACTTCGACAACTTCGGTTTTGCCATGCTCACTGTCTACCAGTGCATCACCATGGAGGGCTGGACCGAAGTCCTCTACTGGGTAGGCTCCAGCAGGTTGGGATTGTCTGAGCAGAGGTGACTGCTGGTCCTGCCTCCGAGCAGGAAATTCCCTCCAGGACCCCACAGCAGGGCGAGGTGGGAAAACATCCTACCTCCACCAAGCTTCCTACTGTGATGCACATCCTGTGGTGCACAGGGCATGTGTTTTGCACCTCTGCAGGCGCCGCCCAAGCTGTCCTTGCTTTCCAGGTAGACAGGAGGGTGCTTCAGCTCCCACCTTTGCGAAGGGGTGCAGGCCAGGCACAGCAATGGCCGGCTGCTGGATGCTTCTCCAGCAAAAACCCATGTCTTGGAGTCTTTGGGGAGACTGCCTTGCTGAGGCTTAGGAACGGGGCTGATGTTTAAATCTGCTCCCAAAATACTCAGGTCTGGGTTGACCTCGGCTAAAACCACATGTGGAGTCATAAGGAGCCAGGGCTGAGTCAGCTTTATCTGCTGCCATCCCAAGCCCTTGCTTTAGAGGGGACACAGCTCCCAGAGGCTGTTGAGGGTCCCTGAAGGCAGACAGACAGCAGACAGTGTTTGGAATGCTTCAACTGCCTCTCTCCTTGCCAGGTAAACGATGCTATTGGGAATGAATGGCCCTGGATCTACTTTGTCAGCCTTATCTTGCTCGGTTCCTTCTTTGTTCTCAACCTGGTGCTGGGGGTGCTCAGTGGGTAAGTGCTGCCCTGGCTTCCTCTTTGCCAGCAGATCAGTGAGCATGATCAGAAAGAGTGGACGTTGGCTGGGTTTATACAAGAGGAAAGCCCGGAGAAGTTTCTGCTGCTTTCCTTTTTTTTTCTTTTTTTTGCATGCTTAGAAACCGTGAGCCTTGAGTTACTTTTTGTGTTTGAATCCATGACTGAGATTTTAACTCAACACCTAAGACAGAAATCTTTTCCCTGTAACACAAGCGGCTCTCAGCAGGCACAGCCATGGATCCTGTTATTGGGTGTTGGGAGCGTGGTCTGCGAGCTGAGCAGGGAGCTCGCAGCAGCGATCCTCACCTCGTGGCTGTGGGTCGCGGTGCTGCCGTCCTGTTGTGAGCACACCCCATTTCCTTATGGCCAGCCGAAGGGAAACACCGTCGATAGGAATGCGAGGGATCCGAGAGAGTTATTGTCAGGCTAGTCAGTGCTTCAGGAGCCTCATCCAAATACAACAGCGAGCTGTCATCAGTCTGGTTGCAACGATCATAGCATTGCTGTGCCAAATGGCTCAATTAGTGCCAATTTCCCCGGTAGTACAGTGAAAAATGCACAAAATATCTCTGGTGCGGGGCCCGACCTATTCTGCATTGCTGTGGTACGGTGCCAGTATCCCCATATTGTTGCTGCGAAGTGTGTGTTGTCTTGCGGAGTGAGAGGGGCGATTTTCTCCTCAGTTTTGTTTAGATTCAGAGTCTCTATTATATGTTTTGATCTTGTGAGTGTGAGTGGATCACACTCATTGCCTCCGTTAGTTCCCAGGGATACTTGTACCCTAATTACTTGGATTTCTTAGTCCTCTTCTATGGCAAGAAACATACAACTGCACAAAGATAAACAAATTGAGTATTAATATAACTAAAAGAAGCTCAGAACCACAAGACAGACCATAGGTACTCGACCCTCGCGTGAAGTTGGCTGTAACAGCAGGACGAGCTGGACAGTAGTCATCCTAGAGTGAGGTGCAGGCACAGCCAGAAGTTCTGAATTATTTTTGCAAATACAGCTAAAATATTCTTGAGATGAGGAAAATCCAGACAAGGCCTGACAAGTCCTGAGGTTTAGTACATCTTATTATTACTATAATGTCTGAGACCTCTAATTAACACATGGCAGCACCACGCTGGCTGGACAGCAGATCTACAATCCACCAGGAGAGAAAATAAATTAATTAAAGAAGAATACGAGTGGGACCCTCTGCATTGGCAGACCTGCCTTGTCCGTGTTACTGTAAAGAGTGTCCTGTTTTCTTCCCCATATGGAGAGCTTGGGGCAGCCGTTGGCCCCCCAGGTGGGTGATACCCCACTTGCTCTAATCCTTGATGGGGCTGGAGAACTCCCAGAGCCTCCAACATCTAGTGCTTGTTGGCCTGTCCAGCCACAGCATCCTGCAGCAAGGAGCTCCCAAAGAGCAGCCAGTGCTGGGGAAGAATCCCTGCCTGCCATCAGGCACCAGGCGATGCTCCCCCGTGATCCTGCATTGTGGAACAGGGTCAAGAAAGAGGGAGGTCACTAGAGCAATCTGATGGTAGCCCTCGGTGGCGGGATATTGAAGGCTTTTGTCTTTCTGGGAGGACTGGCCCGGCACGGGGATATGGTACCTGACCTCCACGCCATCCCCCCGCTGAGTCTCCCTCTGCTGCTTGTTCCAGAGAGTTCACCAAGGAGCGTGAGAAGGCCAAGTCACGGGGCACGTTCCAGAAGCTGCGGGAGAAGCAGCAACTGGAGGAGGATCTGAAGGGCTACATGGACTGGATCACCCACGCTGAGGTCATGGACAGCGACCGGGCCAGGGAAAAAGGTACTTGTTCTGCTTGAAGGAGTGTGAGGGTTGGATTCCTAACACTGACCATCCTATAGAGGCAGGAAAGAGACCTTTGGAGAAGTCAGAAAGGCTCATTTTGCTTGAAAACAGATGAAACAAAATGCTTTGACTTCTGCAGAATGATTTTCTTCCTTTTTTGTTGTTTTTTGTTCCTTTCCTGAACCGTTCTGTCGAATCTGACTCAAGCCAGCAATGACTTGGCCCTCATGCTAAATCTTCACCTCAACCACTGTGTGGAAATAACTTCTGATGCCTCAAGCTGAGCGATACGTGTGTGCAGAGAGCCTTGGGAAATGGTGGGGAGGACAGAACACCTCTTCCACACCTGTGGCCAGTGCTCTTGCAAACCTCCTGTTGTTCAGCATTTGCTCAGATCACAGCTGACCCCACTTTTCTCTGCTGGAAGTGTCTCACACCGAGGAGCCTGCTTTCACAGCGCTGTCTCTTCAGGCTGCCTTTCCATGTTGCTGCTGCTCTTGCTGCATGGCAGGTGTCTGGTGCCTCCTACTTGGTTTGCACCTGGCACTCAAAAACTTCTTCGCAAATTCTCGCTGTTGTCTCCCTGGGTCAGCATTTCTTGATTTCACTTCTGCTGGGGAAGCTCTTCCTCATGTGCTTCTGGGAGAGGTTCCCTCCTACATGTTCTTCCCAAGGGCTCCAAGGAAAGCCTGGGGTGTCATTTCTTCCTTAGGTATGATGCCGTCGGATGAAGGAGGGTCGGAGACAGAGAGCTTGTATGAAATTGAGGGCATGAACAAGTGGATTCTCTACTTGTAAGTGTGCACTGGTTGGACCATCTGCTGCTCTGCATGTGGGCTTGCATAGTCTCTCACTTGCTGTCCTGCCTGGGCCAGGCTTTCTTCTCAGGCACCAGTTTCTGGGGGAGAGCCAGGGGCTGCGTGCTCAGGAGGAGGTGGGCAGCAAACAGGGAATTTTACTCTGGTACTGGCAAAAAGCCTCTTCGAGGTGAAGAACCCCTTCAGTTTGGGACCAGGCTCTGAACATCCACCTGTGGCCTGGGCAGCATGTCTTGTGATTTAGGAGCCGGGCCTGTAGCAGCCAGCCAGAGGTGTTTGTGTGAATGAACTGCAGCGTCTGAGCGAATGCACGAAGAGCCAGGGGCAGGGTTATGTTCCGCAGCCCTTCTTAGGGAGGGCCCCTGGAGAAGGGAGCGGGGGTGGCTTTGCTCTGCAGCCTGCAGGCACAGCCCCGAGCTGACCCCTTGGCCGTCTCTCCAGCCGTCAGTGGAGGCGTTGGAACCGGCTGTTCCGTAGGAAGTGCAGGGATGTGGTGAAGTCCAAGTTCTTCTACTGGCTTGTCATCCTGCTGGTGGCACTGAACACCCTCTCCATCGCCTCTGAGCACCACTTACAGCCAGAATGGCTGACACGGGTGCAAGGTGAGCAAAGAGCCAGAGGTAGCGGGAGAGCTTGGGACACCCTCCTGCGCCGAAGACATGCGTGTACTCGTCCTGCGCGTGCACAGCCGCACTGGCATGGCACAGGGGCTGTCAGACACGCAGACATGCTCATGCACACAAACGCAGCCTGCACACAGGTGTGTACACACCATCCCTGCTGCACAGTGAACGTGCGTGGTGCGTGCAGTGACACATGCATGGCACACAGGTGTAAAGATGTGGGTTTGTGTGGTGAACACACAGAGAGTGTGTACCTTTGCACCTGTACATGCCTTGTACACACAAACACACACTGCATGCACTCGGCTCAGGTCAGCCACACACATCGATGTGTGCAGTCACACTGCCTGCTCCCCCCCCAAACACCGGCAGACACCGGGAGTACGGCCCTGCACATGTGCACAGCTCAGCCACACGCGCACAGCCCAGTACGCGTGCACACGCTGGGCGGACTCGTGCACAGTACGTGTACAAGCTCGCAGTTGCACGTCACCCTTCTCCTCATCTTCCCCTCCTGTGTGCTCCCTGAAAACCAGCAGGGAAGGGAGGTGAGCAGCGCTGCCCTCCCCTTCCTGCTGTGCCATGCTGAGATGAAGAGGCCCGTGCTCTGATTTCCTGCCCCAGACAATGCCAACCGGGTGCTGCTGGCGCTCTTTGTGGCCGAGATGCTGCTGAAGATGTACGCGCTGGGCCTGCGCCAGTACTTCATGTCACTCTTCAACCGCTTCGACTGCTTCGTGGTGTGTGCGGGGATCTTGGAGACCATCCTGGTGGAGCTCAACACCTTGTCACCCCTGGGCATCTCTGTGCTGCGCTGCATCCGACTCCTCCGCATCTTCAAGATCACCAGGTTGGGGAGGGAGCCCTGTGGGTGCTTTTGGCTCATGGTCCCCAGGTGACACTGGCCTTGTCCCTGGGGAGGGCTGCAGCGTGAGCAGAGCTGGTAGCTCCTGGATAGAGGAGCAAGGCCAAGCTGGGGATTTCTGTCTCCAGGATGAGGCCTGGGAGTGGTAAGGAGGACAGAGCAGGGCGTGCTGGAAGTCTCCTTGAGTCCCTGTGGGTTCTGGGGTCTTGTAAATGGGGATGCTGTGGGCCCAGATGGGGGTGCTGTGGGCCAGAACTCTGGGCCTCTCTGGCACTCGCCCGCTGTGTGTTCGTCGCCCTTCCCCATCCTGGCTGGTGCCCTGTGCCTGCCGCAGGGTGTCTGGCCCGTCACACCGTGTCTGGAGCTTCATTTCCACCTCCTGGGGCCAGGCTGGAGCAGTCCCAGCCCCCAGCCTGTGCATGGTGCTGGTTTGGAGCCCCCCTTGCTGGGCTGCCGGCACATCCCCTGGGCCAGCTTCTCTGTTCCCGGTGCCTGCCCGGTCCTGTCCACAGCCTTCCCCACTCCCTCACCTCCCGCACTCCTGTTTCTCCTCACCCCAGGTACTGGACATCCCTGAGCAACCTGGTGGCCTCCCTGCTCAACTCTGTCCGCTCCATTGCCTCTCTGCTCCTCCTCCTCTTTCTCTTCATCATCGTCTTTGCACTGCTGGGCATGCAGCTCTTTGGGGGCAAATTTGACTTTGAGGACATGGAAGTGCGGCGCAGCACGTTCGACAACTTCCCGCAGGCCCTCATCAGCGTCTTCCAGGTGCGGGGCTGTGGGAAGTGCCACAGGGAGTTGGAGGACGGGGTCCCGGGAGCCTCAGAGAAACGTGGCGTTGTGGGAGGTGATGTGGCTTTGAAGCAGGAGCAGGGAAATGCGGTCGGGGTCGTGAGCAGGTTCGGGGCTGAGGGGGCAGATGGGGTTTGGCCGTGGGTCTGTGAGGGCTTGGGGCTGGAGCCAGGAGGACGCTGTCGAGCTGTGGGCTTCTGCCCTGCTCTGCACTGGAGGCTCCCGAGTCCCTATTTCTGCTCTGCTCCCAGATCCTGACTGGAGAGGACTGGAATTCGATCATGTATGATGGGATCATGGCCTACGGAGGCCCGTCCTTTCCTGGCATGCTGGTCTGCATCTACTTCATCATCCTGTTCGTCTGCGGGAACTGTATCCTCTGCCTGCAAGCCAGGCCCAGGCTCCTTCTACCCGTCCCTGTCGCATCAGCTGCACGGCACTGGCAAGGGGGCGGCGGGGTTACTGGTGCTTGCCTGCAGCCTCCCTGTTCTGCACAGCAGGGGAACAAGCCGTAGGCTTCAGGGTTTTCACTGGTGGTGGCTGGGCTCTGGGGTCAGCACACCGCGGGACAGGTCTGGGTGGCTGGCAGCCGTCAGTCAATGCAGTAACGGGCCTCAGTTAAGGCAGAGAGAGGGCAACCAGCCCAGAGTTCAGGACTTACAAGGATGGGCACAGGGCTGGGCATCACTGCCCAGAGTTATCTCAAAGGCTCAGCTCTAGGAAGATTTCTCAGGGCATGCTGGGACCATAGAAAGCTCTGGCCACAACCTCCAAAGAGGAACCACGTCCTTAGCACTGTCCCTGCCAGATATCCTCCTCAATGTGTTCTTGGCCATCGCCGTTGATAATCTGGCTGAGGCTGAGAGCCTGACCTTAGCCCAGAAGGCCAAAGCAGAGGAACGCAAGCGGCGGAAGATGTCCAGGTGAGTGTGTCAGTCCCTGGCAGTGGGAGATCCCAAAGCAGGTGCTTTGGTGTGAGGGGACAAACAGCATCGCCCGTGCCCCTGCCCGGAGTTCAGTTCCTGCTCTCCCCTCCTCTCCACTCAGAGCTTACCCAGAGAAGTCTGAAGATGAGAAGCAGATGCTAACAAGGAAGCTTGAGCAGAAAACAAAGGGAGAAGGGATTCCCACGACAGAAAAGGTTAGTGCTGGTGGCACTGGGCTTTGGCACGCTCCTGGTGAGGGACCAGGCTCCTCCTCCCACCAGCCACGACTGACAAAGTCTTGGACCTGGCCTGGGTCTGGACTTTTCTGGGCCGGAATCACTCCTTGCCTTAACATCCACTAATGATGGGGGCATTCTGGGCCCAGACAGGACATGTTGGCTGGTGAAACTGATCTATTGCTGGGGATCTTTTTCCTCTGATGCGTTTTCTTGGCCACAGCCAGTTGTCAGTGATGGAGGTGAGCTGGTGCACACCAGTGTGGAGGGGAGCAGAGCAGGTCAGCAGCGTCACTGACCTCCGTTGTGTCCACACCAGCATCCCCAGTGTGAAGAACCCCCTGTTAGCTGTGCTGACTGTGCTGAGTTGCCTCTTATAAGCATCTGTTGAGCAGCTACTTCCCTGTCCACTTTCCAGAGACTCCCAACGGGAACTCACCCAGGGGTCACCCTGTGTCTTAATTCCACCCATGGTGTAGGTGCAAGACGCCAGGCACTTGCCCAGCACACATTCCCTGTCCCATCCTCACGGTATTTGCTCATATTGCAGCACCCCTGAGGTGCTTCCCCTCCTGGGCCAAGACTGTGTAGTTCGTGTTGGATGGACCAAATGCAGTGTCACTGCTTGGCCCACATGGCTTCCGAGATGATAGAGTCTGGCCAACATGCAATGTTTGGCAGCAATACTGGCCCACGCAGCTGGATGTTCTCTCTGTAACTTTTTTTGGTTTTTTTCAGTTAAAAGTGGACGAATTTGAATCCAGTGTCAATGAAATCAAAGACCCCTACCCTTCTGCAGACTTCCCAGGTAAGACTTGTCTGTGGCAGGGCAGCAGGGCAGCTGGGGAGGCGCTGCAGAGGGATGGTGCCAGAATCTTGGCTGTGTGAGGAGCGAAGGATGTGGTGACCCTCTGCCAAGCTCAGGGTACTGAGGTCAGTCTGGCACAGGGGCCAAATCGCGTTCAGAGGATTGTTACAGAAGGTCACATCCCTCCCTGGATGATTCTTTCCTCTTCCCTCCTTGTGGCCACTGTGCAGGTGACGATGAAGAAGACGAGCCTGAAATCCCCTTGAGTCCTCGGCCACGTCCCCTGGCAGAACTACAGCTGAAAGAGAAGGCTGTTCCCATGCCTGAAGCCAGCTCCTTCTTCATCTTCAGCCCAACCAACAAGTAGGCACTGACCCTTCTCCCCACCTTGTGGAGCCAGGCCTGGCCTGGGTGCCTCTGGCACTGACCATTCCCACCGGGGTCCTGCTTCTGCGTAACAGCCAGAGCTGAGGGGAGCCAGCTCACTGGGAGAACTCTTCTCTGTGGGAGTGCTGGCGCAGACCTCCCTTCGTGCGTAGGGCCTTCCTGTCCTCAAGGTTTAGCTGTAACCCTCTTCCAGGCTACCAGGCCCTATCTGATGTCCCTCTGGCCCCTCACAGCATCTCGTGTCATTTCTGTCCGTGGCAGGTTTCGGATGCTGTGCCACAGAATTGTCAACGCCACCTGGTTCACCAACTTCATCCTGCTGTTCATTCTACTGAGCAGCATCTCGCTGGCAGCCGAGGATCCCATCCGGGCCGAGTCTTTCCGCAACCAGGTGCCCACGTAGCTGGAGAGGGTAGAGATGGGCAGGGGGGACCTCCTGGAGAGCCCAAGCTCCCCAGTGAGCAGGTGCCTGCTTTCCGAATGTCCTGCCTAGGCAGGGAGCTGTGGCTTCATCCCTGCCTCTGAGAGAGCAACACACAGCGGGAGGAGAGGCTGGCTGTGTTTTCAGTTCAGGGCACAGGTGGGACATGTTGTTACTGCTCCCTGTCTCTGCTTAGTTCTGGGTGAAGAGATCTATCTCACGGGGTGTGTGAGACTACATTGGTTCGAGGCTGTGGTGGCTGACTGGGGATAGGGACATCGCGGGAGGTGGCAAGCCGGAGCAGTGGTGTGTTCAGCACCCTGAGGTGTTGCTGGAGTGTGGCACGGAGTGGTAGTAGCCACAGGTCTCGCCACACAAGGCACCTGGGCAGTGTCTGGCAGGGGCTGGAGAGTCTCACGTGAGACAGCTTCCCCGGCACTAAGTGCTTTTTGGGGATCGGATGCTTTCAGCTGAGTCAGGTCAAATGCCACTCACTCAGGAACTGAGAGGTTAGTCCCAGGCTACAGGTTGGATCATGCACTGAGAAAAAGCAGTGAAGCCAAGAGAAGTTCGGGAGTCTTCTTGGCACTGGGTTTGCAGGCTCTGGTGAGCTAGCTGGGCTCCCCAGTCCACAGAGTGGAAGGCAAAGCCACTGTACCAGGTAGTTTGAACACACTGGAGCATTACTCGCATCACCCAAATCTCATCCAGTGCTGGTGTTTCTGTCTCCAGATTCTTGGATACTTTGACAACGCTTTCACTGCTGTGTTCACAGTCGAAATTGTCTTGAAGGTGAGTTCCTCTGCTCTGTGACCCAGCACATGGGTCTAGAATGTTCTGGCTGTGGGTGCTCGGGCTCTTTTGGTGCGAGCTTGTGGTCCCAGCAAGGAGAAGCTGCTGGCTCATCCTCCTGCCCAGAGTTCATGCAGTCTAGGCAGTGCGTGACCTGCCCCAGAGGCCGTGTGTCCCCTCCAGTGAGGTCGGGCAGCCAAGCCAGCTGTGCTGGGACACAAAGAGACGAGCCACGGCACCAGCACTTACGCTCTGACAGTGCCCTTATGAAAATCTTTAGGAAAGTTGCTGAGAAGGCATGTTGGTCCCCTTTCAAGTCTCTACTCTTTTCCTATTTAATTTGCTGAATGACTGGAAGGTGTTTTGTCTCCAGGCAGTACAGCACAGGGGATTTCCACCTTCCTGTCTGGCTGCAGGGATAGAGGTCTGAGCAGGACAGGGTCCCCAGGCCATGGAGCAGTGAGGAGCCCCCTGTGCTTTTTCTGCCCCAGGGCTATGGACAAACCATGCCCCGAGCCCTCTCTGGCCTCTCTCCTAACTCCTTCTGCTCCCCAGATGACAGCCTATGGTGCTTTCCTGCACAAAGGCTCCTTCTGCAGGAACTCTTTCAATATCCTCGACTTGCTGGTGGTCGCCGTCTCCCTCATCTCCACAGGGATCGAGTAAGCAGCTCCACACGTTGCGGGATGGGCGCTGGTCTGTTGAGTCTGAGAGGGCAGCTGGGGTGCTGCGGCTCTATGCGCGATGCAGAAGGAGCAACCAGCCCGAGGGCTGTGTTGGTCTCCATAAAGTCATGCTTAAGGGGTCAAGGCATGGACAGCTGGGAGGCAGGGAGGCATATTCCTTGAGTGTCAGAGGTGAAGATCTGGGTAGAAATTCAATTTGGAGCTGCTTTCTTTGGCTGCCAGTGTCCCCTGGCCTTACATGGGGTGATGGCGTAGTGGAATCTGCATGTCTCTACCATCTCTTGCCTCTCACCCCTGGTCCCAGCCCGGTCTCCATGGCTGCTTGCTGGGGCGGTGCCAGGCTGGCCTTGGCAGGGGAATCGCCCCAGCTCAGCTCTGCCTGCCTCCTCAGGTCCAGTGCCATCTCAGTGGTGAAGATCCTGCGGGTGCTGAGGGTGCTGAGGACTCTGCGAGCCATTAACAGGGCAAAGGGGCTGAAGGTAAGGGGGAGGTTGAGACTGGAGGTCCTCACAGGAGGTTGGGTGCCAGACATCATGCCCTCTGGGTTTTGTGGAGCCTGGAACTCAGTTCCTACTCCCTGTCCGTGGAAGGGGTCTGCCCCATCCCATTGCTCTCAGTAGGCTCCTGCTCTTCCCGGGGCCCATCCCTCAGCAGGGGCTTGTCCCAGGCATTCTCACCTGTGCACTGTCCTCGACCTCTGCAGCACGTGGTCCAGTGCGTGTTCGTGGCCATCAAGACTATCGGTAACATTGTGGTCGTCACGACGTTGCTGCAGTTCATGTTTGCCTGCATTGGGGTCCAGCTCTTCAAGGTGAGAGGGGTCAGATGGGCAGGAGAGATGTTCTGCACATCCTGGACAGGCTCTTGGGGATGGTGTCTCCCAGAACTGAGGTCGGCAGGGGCTGTATTCTCTGTGCTCTGGCAGAAGACCTGCCCACACCCGGGGTGGGAGGAGGGCAGGAAACACCCAGGATACTGTCAGGTGCAGACAGCACATGTGAAGTGAGTGGTCAGTGCCTCAGTTTCCCCTCTCAAGTGCTTTCTTGTGTGCTTTGGATGGGAAGTGTTTCTTTTTGCCCAGCACCACTCTTGCTCTTCAGGCCTTAGCTGTTCCAAGGCAGAGCTGGTCCTGGCTGAGCTCAGCTTTGTTCTAATTTAAGTTTAAATTGTTCTAAGTTAAGTTTAAATTCCCAGCTGACATGGGGAGAACTTTCAGGACTCTACAGACCGAGCAGACCTGTCAGCATACCTTAATTTTTAGCTAATTCTGTGGTTCCTGCTTTCTTCCCTATTTTCTGAATAGTTGGCTCCCAGATAGGATGAACAGGTAAGTCTCAGCTCAGGACCCGGGAAGATTTGTTCCTGTCACTAGGCAGTGTTTACTTGTCTCAGCCTGGTCTTGACCTCAGGGGCTGCCGTGGCTGCTGAAGCAGCATGACCCGGGTTGTGTTGGCACGCAGAGCGGGGCCGGCAGCAGCACTCTGAGGCAGGGCCAGAGCTGGCGTGGAGGCAGGGTGAGGGCTGGCTGTGGGCTGTGAAAAAAAGTCAAAACTCCCCAGGGCTTCTGAAGTCACAGCAAGATCGTAGCCTCATCTGATCTCTGTTGAATGCAGGGGAAGTTCTACGGATGCACCGATCCATCCAAGATGACGGAGAAGGAGTGCAGGTCAGAGCTCTCTGCAGCCCAGCCCCAGCAGGGCAGTGCCCGGGGATGGGAGCGGGGGGTGGCAGGGCCACTTCTGTTCCTGCGTAGGGATGTTGCATCCGTAAAATGTCTCGCACTGTTCTCCTTCACACTGGAGTAAATCAGAAACAGGCCCAGGGCTGTCCTCCCCTCCCAGGGACCAGAGAGCCCTGGGCCAGCAGCACAGCACGTGGCTGAAGGGAGCCGTGCCCGATGAGCTCCACATCCCTCCCGCTGCAGGGGCTACTTCATCAACTACGTAGACGGAGACCCCACGCAGATCGAGCTGCAGAAGCGTGACTGGTTGCACAGCAACTTCCACTTCGACAACGTCTTCTCTGCCATGATGTCACTTTTCACCGTCTCCACCTTCGAGGGCTGGCCAGAGTGAGTCGTGCCGTGTGCGGGGCCTGTCAAGGGACGGGTCCGTGCGGGGCGCGCTGCTGCGAGCCTTTGCCGTGGTAAAGAGAGAAGAGCTGCCCTGACTGAGGAGCAGGGCTAGGCATTGGCAGCAGCTGTGGAGCTGACAAGGTCATCCCAGCAGCCCTGTCCCACCACTGTTGGATTTGGGGTGTCCCCAGAGCCCTCTGTAACCTTCAGGAAGAGAGATGGTCTTTCTGACCTAATTAGATCCTTGTTGCCTCGCTTTCCCTCATGTAGGCTGCTCTACATGGCCATTGACACTAATGCTGAGGATACAGGCCCTATCTACAACTACCGGGTGGAGATCGCAATGTTCTTCATCATCTACATCATCCTCATTGCCTTCTTCATGATGAATATCTTTGTGGGCTTTGTCATTGTCACCTTCCAGGAGCAGGGCGAGAGTGAATACAAGAACTGTGAGCTGGACAAGAACCAGGTAATGGCTGCTGGGGCTGGCGCTGCTGGAGCTGCCTGATTTGGGTCAGCTCTTAGTGGTGGTACCCATGACACAGAGGAGTTACACCTGCCCCAGGCCAGCTGGACCCATGGTTGGCACAACTCAAACCTTCCAAGGGAAGGGAAGAGTGGACCAGAACTGGGACGTGGGTCTTCTGGTGCAGGTAGAGTGCTCAGGCTGAGCTGGAGCAAAGGGTTGTGCTCACTTCTGTACAATAAGTGACATGAATGTACTGGAGTAAGTGCAGCAAAGCGCCACTGAGATCTGACAGAATCACAGAATCGCAGAATGTTGGGGACTGGAAGGGACCTTGCAAGATCATCCTGTCCAACCCCCCTGCCAGAGCAGAATCACCAAGAGATGACTGAGAGTCTGGAGCATCTGTCACATAAGGAGAAGCTGAGAGCTCAGTCTGGTGCTGAGAAGAGAAGGCTCATAGGGATCTTACCTGGGTGTGTAAAAACCTACTGGTAAGGTGTAAACAAGGTGGAGCCAGACACTTTTCAGTTGTGCCCAGTGACAGGACAAAAGGCAGTGGGCACAGATTGAAGAAAACAAGAAATCCCATTTAAACATTAAAACCTTTTTTTTTTTTTTTTGTGGTGAGAGTAGTCAAGCACTGAAACAGATTGTCCAGAAAGGTTGTGAAGTCTCCATCTTCGGAGATATTCAAAAGCCAGCTGGACACGGTCCTGGGCACCTCTGGCTGGCCCTGCTTTGGGCACGAAACTTTGCCTAGACCATCTCCAGAGGCACCTCCCACTGTCACCCCTTCTGTGATGCTGTCATGCTGTGATTCTGGCTGGGGACATGGAGGTTGAAAGCAGCAGAAGCAAGATTGACACGGGCAGAGGACGTGGCACGTGCTGGGAAGGGCTGCTGGCCTGGAGCTAGCCCTGGGTTTAGCAGCCCCGGAGCTGTGTGCTGGCCCGCAGGAGGTGCTGGGCCAGCCTGCAGAGACAGCGCCTTGCGCCGTGGCTGCCAGGGGTGATGAGAGCTGCACATGAACTTGGCAGGGGTGGCTCTGGTGCACTGGGGAGGGCAGGGCCTGCTCAGCACCTCTGAGGTGCAGAGGGAAGTCTCGATGGCTCCTTCAGCCCTGGTCCGTGTGATGTCTGCAGGCTGCTCTTGGCCAGCCCTGGGGAAGTGCTGCGATAACCAGGCAGGCTGGGGACTGGAAGGGTTGGTGCAAGGACAGCATGACAATCCCTGGAGGAAACCTGGTCCCACATGGGGCCTCTGGGGGTGTTTTTGCAGAAAGCACAGCAAATTCTTGAACTGTGGCTGG
>NW_009730599.1:21107-21314 GCF_000703405.1 Apaloderma vittatum
GTGGTGCCGACCTGTGTCCCTGGTGCTGCCCTCTGCCCCGCTAGGGGGTCACTCCTGCCCTCTCCTCTGCAGCGCCAGTGTGTGCAGTACGCGCTGAAGGCTCGCCCGCTGCGCCGCTACATCCCCAAGAACCCCTACCAGTACCAGATCTGGTACGTGGTCACCTCCTCCTACTTTGAGTACCTCATGTTCTTCCTGATCCTGCTG
>NW_009730599.1:21342-24412 GCF_000703405.1 Apaloderma vittatum
CATGCCGCCCACCACAGGGAGGGGAGAGACGTCCACGGCAGCAGACAGGCTAGCTCAGCCCTGCCACCCTCAAGAGAGCTGCTGGGGAGGAGGTCTTTCCTACACAGCAAAACTCATGGTGTGTGCTCAGCACCCCTGGGGATAGGGGCGAAGTGGGGCTGGTTGGATGTGGGGAGCCCAGGGAAGGGACTGCACGGGGCAGATTTCCCTTTTGGTGACCATTGCTGAGTCGTAGATCTATTGGAGGAGGGTCTGCATCCCGCACACACCTCTGAGCCCACGACAGAGGCTGGACCTGCTGTGGACTAACGTGGCTGCTTCTGCCTTCTCCTCAGCATTACAACCAGTCTGCAGAGATGAACCACATCTCGGACATCCTGAACGTGGCCTTTACCATCCTCTTCACCCTGGAGATGATCCTTAAGCTCATGGCCTTTAAAGTCAAGGTGAGAGGAGGGCATGGTCCAGAGAGCAGGAGAGAGCCTGAGAGGCCAGACGGGGGTTGGGGCCACATAGAATCATGGAATGATTTGAGTTGGAAGGGACATCAGATACATTTACCCTGTATTTGGTATCTCTTGAGTACAAGCACTCCCAGGCCTGCAACTCCAGAGAACTTCTTGTGAGACCCTTGGCGACTTCCATGCCCAGGACCTGTGGCTTTCTGGAAGGACAACTATTTGTCAGGGCTGCCATTGCTAAGCAGATCCCAGCCAATCCAGCCAGCTGTTCTTCCTGTCTTCGGGGTTATCTGTCCCTGGTGGGGTGACCCCAGGAGCCTCTAGCCACCTCATCCACCCTCCTTGTTTCATACCATTGCAAGACAGGACCAAACAATTGACCAGAGGGTGTGAGGGCTGACCGTCATCGCTTCTTCTGGCTCTTCCTGAGGGGCTAGAGGTCACCGGTGATCCTTCTGGCACACCTTCCTCTGGGCTTCAGCATCTCTCTCCTATTTTTCTTAACCCTTGGATGTTCACTCTTCTCTGACTCTTCCCTGCAGGGCTACTTCGGGGACCCCTGGAACGTCTTTGATTTCCTTATAGTGATTGGCAGCATCATTGACGTCATCCTCAGCGAGATTGATGTAAGTGCCAGGCCGCTCGGGTGCGAGGGTGTCCCTGCAGAGCACTGCTGCCAGTACCCGCCTGGGGCGAGACACGGATGCTGCTGTGGTGTCCAGCTCTGCACTGCATTGGTGTCGTCTCCTCTCTCCCTGCTCTGCTTGGTTCTGAGGAGGGACAAGCCAGGATCAGCCCATGGCGTGAGGGTGTGGAGATCACAGCCATGGACCTTAAACCTCTGTTTGAACATCCCCAGCCAGCCAACATGTCACTGCCCGCTCCCCTCCTGTCCCCTGGATCTGTAGGCACTGGGATCCTACGGAAAGCAGCCTGCTCGGTAGAGCGCTGTGCCAGCCCCTGCCCTGCTCACCCTGCCCGACTGCCCCCTGCACACACCTGGACAGGCAGTGACCCACGCAGCCAGCCTAGATCAGCACAGGTGGAAGAAGAAGGGTTCCCTCAGCTCAGCATACCCGCAGGGCGCTGCCGCCCCGTGCTGGGGAGGATCAGACACATCAGATTTCAGGGTGTTTGCTTTGCCTGTGTCCCTTTATACAGCGATCCATGCATATACCCATGCTGACTGTATATGCGTGCATGTGTAAAAAAAAAATTTCAGAAGCTCTGCACCATATAAACTGCGCGGCTGGGTGGCTGCAGGCAGTGGCTATATGGTAAGTGCTCTGCTGGGAGCATTTTCAGAGCAGTGCTAGTGAGACAGCATGCCACTGCCTTTCCCAGCCCTGGGCCATCCCCCCTGTGTCTGGCACTGAAAATGCCCCTCTCTGCACCAGAGGTCGTGTGTTTCGTGAGCAGATCGGATGGTAACTCTGGAAGCAGCTGTAGGATTGGGTAGATGACAGATTAACCCTCTCTAGTGACTTTGCATGGCGTCTGCTCCCAGGAGCAGGGCTTGTCAACTCCGGAGCACAGCAGGGCTGTGCTGGCAGAGCTGCTGCCACTGCCACCCCTTGCAAGGTGACCTTCAGCTGTTCTCTGTGCCGAGGAGGAGAGGGTGTTCAGGGGGCCCTGGTTGCAGTCACCATTTCTCTGGAGGGTGGTCCAAGTCTCACAGAGCTGGGATGAGCAAAACCATCCCTGTGACAGCAACAGACTCCTCCCTGCACAGCCCTGCACAGCCGTACTGCCATCGTCTAGCCTCTGGGCTTCTCAGCCTTGAGGAGCTCCCAGATTTCATGCCAGTGCTGGCAGCTCTCATCTGTCTCCATGTCCTCCAGGACTCCATCCTTTGCCCCTCAGCTTTCTGCACCTGTCACCTGGTTTCCCATTGCCCATAGGGTGTCATTTCCTAGTGTGCCACATCCTTCCCCATCCTGTTGTCACTCAGAAATGAATTTCAGAGCGTGCTGAAGGCCCTGCCCTGGGCAGAGACTTTCAGTCCCTGTGGAGCAGAGACTGGGTCAGCTGGCACAGATGCCAGTGTCCTGCTGCACTCAGCCGTGGGTCTGTGGGAATTCCCAGGACACAGGTCACAGTCTGGTGCCCTGGCAGTGGTAGGGCTGTGCAAAAGGCAAGGCACAATTTCAAGAACGGTCCTACATGGCCTGAGCTTCCCAGGTCCTCTGCCCCAGGTCTGGGTGCTGCAGTGACCATCCGTGTCCCCTCCTGAGAGCAGAGCCCCTTATGGCTGCCCCACCCTTCTCCATCCTGTGCTTTCTTCTCCGTGCAGCCAAAATCTCTCCTGGCATCACTAAGCTGTTTTTCCAACCATCTGGTAATGTGCAGGGGGATTAGGAGGCGTGGGGTGCAACCTCACCTCCCCTTCCGATACGTCTCCTCCCTGCTGAGAGGTCAGTGCAAGGTGGGTCTGTTACCTCTGGTCCCCAGGAGCTGTTTGCAACCACTGCACCCATCACAGTTCTGCCTGCTTGCCAGCACAGGCAGACCTTGAGGGCTGCAGGGTTTTCAGAAGGGTGGCCTTCACAAAACACGCCTGCGCCGTGGTGTGGGGCTGGCAGGGGATGGCTTGCAGCAGCCAAGCCATT
>NW_009730600.1:0-322 GCF_000703405.1 Apaloderma vittatum
TGGCATCTGGGAAGGTCCTCATTGTTCCACCTTGTGATTTACGGGCGCAGTCCCTTCCCCCCTGCGCCGTGCTCTCAGGACAGAAGAGCCTGCCCAGCTCCTTGGGGTGCCCAGCCCCATCCTACGCAGAGCACCCAGGAGCAGCAGGGTGCTGGGTGCTTCCCATCCACCTCCTGGGGCTGAAGGAATCCCCAAGAACCATCTCTCTCTTGCCGTCCTCTTGGAAATGACCTTCTGCAGAGCAGAGAAGTCCTCCCTGAGCGGAGCAGGGGGCGCTTCTGTCCGCTCTCACCCTCACCAGACCCCTGTCACCCTGTCGCCC
>NW_009730600.1:571-1168 GCF_000703405.1 Apaloderma vittatum
CCGCGCTCAGGCGCGCGGGGGACAGGGCTACTGCCCACGGGGACATCTCACACCCCACCCTGGGGGGACCAGGGACAGCCTGGCCCTGGGGCAATGGGCTGGAACAAGGGATGTCCTTCCTTCCTCTCAACTTGGGGTCTCAGCCTGCCCTGGCTACTCCTTTTTGGGAGAGGGAGGTGATACCCACCTCGTCGTTCCAGACGTGGGGACACAGAAACACCGCTGGGCAGAAGCATCCGAAAGGTTTCACGTGTTTCTGTTTATCTGCACCTCGAGGATTTCTTTCCACGGGCGTTTTGCGTAGGAAAAGCCACTTCTCGTGCAACGCACCTACCTGCGTCCTCGGGGATGGCAAGACGGAGACAAGTATTGGGGAAGGAGAGAGAAGGAAACAAGGAAAAGTGTTGGGAATTGTCTAGGAAACCCCTTGGGGAGGTCAAGGAGAAGCCGAGCTGCTCGTCACCCTGCCTTGCCCGCAAGCACAAAGAGCAGGCGAGGAACCCAATCTGGCGGAGAGAGACACGACAGCGAGGCCAGAACCAGCATCTAAATTAGCGTGAAGTGTTGCCATTGTGCGAGGCACAATGAGGACCATAT
>NW_009730600.1:1252-1537 GCF_000703405.1 Apaloderma vittatum
GCGCGCGGCGGGAGTGGGATGGAACCAGCCGCTCCGTGCATGGAAGGTGGTGCTGGAGGGCAGAAGAGCTGGCTCTGGGTGCAGCCAGCGGGGCCACGAAGCCCCCCAAGGGGTGAAAAAAACCCCAAGCTGGGACAAAAAGTGACACTGAGATCACCAAGGTCTCCTTCCCCATGTCCCAGCAGCCGCTATTTTGCAGCTCGGTGTAAAATCTCCCCCGCGCTCCCCTCCCCTGCCCTGTTTATTATTTCCCCTTTGACGCATCTCTGCTGAGCCGAGCTGCAG
>NW_009730600.1:1681-1885 GCF_000703405.1 Apaloderma vittatum
GGAGAAGGGGACGGGGGGTGGCTCTGCCGGGCAGAAGCGCTGGGGGACCCCGGAGCCCAGGTTTCCCAGGGGTTCACGGGAGAGGGAAGGAGGTTTATCGGGTGTGTTGGTGTCTGGAGCAGATGTCCTCGTCCCTTTTGCTGTCGCCAGAGCGATGAGGACATTTGGGGTGTGTTTGTCCCAGCAAACCCAAACAGTGGCTGC
>NW_009730600.1:1994-2863 GCF_000703405.1 Apaloderma vittatum
GCCACCTCCTTTCACTGACGCGGCTGCAGCCATCGCCTCCTGGGAATCCGCCACCAGCACCAAAGAGAGCAAGGAAGAGGTGGTTAAAGAACAAGATGGTTTTTTTAAAATAAAAACCCCCACAAAAAAAAAAAAAGGAAAAGGGAAGTCAGGCACTCCGAGCTCAAGATCTCTCTTTTGCTGGCAGTTTAATTCATTTCCCTCTCCCCGACTTCCTTGTGAACTCATAAATAATAAATCCTTGCACAGTCTGAACAGCCAAGACAAACACACGCTGGGGCACAACCGTGTACGAGGGTGGGTCGGTTGGTTTTCCGCTGTAGTCATTATTAAATTTCTTCCCCCTCGCTCCCCATTTGTTTTCTAGCTTTCCTTTCCCAAAAGTGCACAACACAGCAAATAAATAATAACATTTATCAATAAATTAATTCAATAAATATCCTCATGGCACAGAGACGTGGCTGGCGAGTGGAGGGGAAGGATGGGCTGCCCTGCTCTGGTTTTCTCTGCCGCAGAGATTTGCGGTGATGGAGGGGTCTCCTCCTCGGGCATCCCACCTTCACCGGCGAGTCCTTGTGAGGCAGAGGTAGCCACTGTCCTCCCTTCTTTTCCGGGGCGAGGGGAAACTGAGGTACGGAGCGAGGCGTCAGCTGGGATGGAGCCGGGAGGTTTGTGAGGTCGCGGGGAGCTCGGGCACTCGGGAGGGCAAAAAGTTGGAGGGTGGTACCCCAGGGGGCAGAGCGGGGCAGAGCCCCTGCTCCAGTTTGCTGCTCTTTGTGGGTACAGACGGTACAGACCTCTCTCACCACGAAGGTTTCATCTCCAGCACTGCCAAAGCCCATCTCCCCCCGACGATGAGCAGCCCCACC
>NW_009730600.1:2909-3239 GCF_000703405.1 Apaloderma vittatum
CCAAGCACACCCCAGCGGTTTCTGGGCAGTCATCGCCCCCCCCTCACTCGTGCTCTTGCCATCGCCAGTGCAAAATTAACTCTTCAACAAACAAACACCCATCAAACAAGGCAAAACATTCACTCCTGCAATGAGCTCTCCCCAGCCTCAGCCTGCCCTTGCTGGAGAAAAACCTTCTGGGCTTTCCCTTCCCTCTCCCAAAGTGCTGAGCCGTGCTTAGGGAGAGCCCCGGCTGCTGGAAATGGGGCGAAGGGGCTGTGCCTGCTTCCTCGCCCTCTCCAACCCCACAAGCCGCAGGGAAAGTGCAGTTTACCCCAGCGGAACGCGCGC
>NW_009730600.1:3308-3568 GCF_000703405.1 Apaloderma vittatum
GACACCTCTTGAGCTGCAGAGGAGGGATGCGGCACTGAGGGAGATTTTTGCAGCAGGAGCACAGAAGGACAGAGGAGGAGGAGGAGCGGGGTGGGATGAAGTGCTGCACCAGGGTGCACCGGGAGAGTCACGTCTGTTGGTGCAACGGGCTGGGAGGGCTTCACACTCAGGCACTAGTGCAAAGGAGGGTCGGGCAGCAAAGCTTGTGACACACGGGGTCTGGGGAGCGGAGGGCTGGGCTTTGGGGAGACGAGAGGGGC
>NW_009730600.1:3639-3905 GCF_000703405.1 Apaloderma vittatum
TCGGGGGGAGAAGCGTTCACTGCCATCCGGGAGAAGCTGTCACTGTCATCCAGGGAGCGTGGCCAGTCCTGCCAGGTCGGCAGCACCAGTCCTGCCCAGTCCACAACCTCCTGCGTGCTTCCTTTTTGGGGTGTTAAAAACAGAAAAGCCAGGGCAAGCACAGAGGAGCTGCTCCGTGCTCTGAGCTCCTGGGCTCCCTGTGCAGAGAGGGGGGTCTTTAAGCACGATGCCAGGGGCAGAACAGCAGCCAAGAGATAAAACAACCA
>NW_009730600.1:4052-4380 GCF_000703405.1 Apaloderma vittatum
TGGGGAGCGGACGTGGTGGATGAATGGGCAGTATCAGTTGGGAGCACACGTGGGCAGCACAGGCTTCAGGCAGCAGATCCAGCAGGACAGACAGACAGCTGAGGGACCAAACATCCAGCCCGACTCAGGCAGGATGGAAAGACAGATGGACGTGGGCTTGGGGTACAGAATATGGTTCAGAGAGTGGGTAGAGCAGACGGCTGGGGACTTGGTCCATTAACACAGGCACAGCTTTTTGGATGCCCAACACATGGTTCGGGTCGTAGACGGACAGACAGACTGGAGCCCTTGGCTCAGATGCCCGGCACACATTCAGACAGACGGACGG
>NW_009730601.1:0-1032 GCF_000703405.1 Apaloderma vittatum
TCTTCAACAGAGCCCCCCGTCGTCCACATCGAGCACCCCGGGGAGGTCTTTCGCCAAGGCGACGACGTCAACCTCACCTGCTGGGTGGTGGCCGAGCCGCCGGCCAGTGCCTGGTGGGTGGGCCCCGAGGTGGACCCTGAGGTGCCCGTTGTCACTAAGGCAAGTCCCACACACTTTCCTCCTCCTCTTCCTCCTGTCACTATTCTCCTTCCTATCCCCATCCCCATCATCCTCATCTCCATCATCTTCATCCCAGCTCTGTCTCCATCACCCTTGTCCTATCCTCATAATCCTCATCTAAGATGCATCCCTGGCTCCATCATCTTCATTCCCATCATCCTCATCCCAGTCCCCATCATCCTCATCCCCATCATCTTCATCCTATACCTGTCTCCATCAACCTCATCTCAGATGCATACCTGGCTCCATCATCCCCATCATCCTCATCCCCATCTCCATCATCTTCATCCCATCCCTGTTTCCATCACCCTCATCTCATCCCCGTCTCCATCCTCATCCCCATCCTCCTTCTCATCCCCATCTCCTTCATCTTCATCCCATCCCCGTCTCTGCCTGGCATCCCTCTCGCTGACGGGGTGGGATGCAGGAGTTGGAGGGAGGGGGACACCCCCCCGTTTGCTCACCCCGTGGCGCTGCTTCCGCTGCAGCTTTCAGCCGGGGAGATCGTGCTGGAGCTCACCAACATCTCCTCCAAACTCAACCACAAAGAGCTGACGTGCCGGGCGGAGAACGCGGCGGGGCCGGCGGAGGATGGCGTGTCGCTGAACGTCTCCTGTGAGCAACTGGGAAGGCCGAGGCGAGGGGATCCCACCTCACATGGGGCTCCCACCTCAATTCTGTCTCCTCCTCCAGTCCCCCCCGTGATCCTGCTCCTCCACGAAGCCATTGCCCAACATTTTTGGTGCATCCCCTTCTCGGTGGACGGCAACCCGGCGCCCAGCATCCGCTGGCTCTTCAACGGCACGGACTTGGCCGAGGGGCCCTACATCCACACCCGCATCGTGGAGGACG
>NW_009730602.1:0-8019 GCF_000703405.1 Apaloderma vittatum
TCACCGTCCCTGGAGGGGTTTAAGGAGATGTTGGATGTGGAACTTAGTGCCCTGGTCTGGCTGAGGTGGTGGTGTTGGGTCACATGCTGGACTTAACAATCTGAGAAGTCTTTTCCAGTCTCAACAATTCTGTGATTCTGTGATTCTGTGATTCTGTGATTCCATTACCAGGCAAGGCTTCAAGATGCCTTCACATGCATGAGAATGGCAAGACTGCAGGCCCAGCTATAGGAGGGGTAGAGGTGCATGTCTTTGTCTCTGTGATGACTTATCTCCTGAGGACACTGAACAAACCATTGCCTCATCCAGACTAAACTTTCTGGAAGACTGCACGTCAGATCATAAACAAGACCAAAGAAGCTTCTGAGCTGTCTGATAAATAGTTAACTTTGCAGACTCCTACATCAGGACACATTACTTCCTTTCTAGGTATTTACATCATTATCAGACCAATTTGTGACTATTCAGGGACATCTGTGTTGGGGCCTGCCAGCAACCGTCCTCAGTCTTCCAAAATAACCAGCAATAGCATTCTGTGCGATTCTGTGATTCTGTAATAACTGTGACTGCAAGGAGTGCTCTCCTTTTCTGCTATCTCCACTTAGGGTTCTCTACTGGTTAAATACCCAGGAGCACTTGGTGATGCTGTTATGATCTGCCAAGATATCTTTTAACTTGAATTAAAATAACTTCTTTAACATATATTTTGTCAAATATCTGCATAAGTCAGAGTGGTGGAGAAAAGGTACAGGAAGAAGAGGGTAAGAAAATAGGAACAATCGTTTATGAGAAAATCAGTTAATGAGTCTTGGCAATCAGACATCAGAAGTTCCTTGGAAAAACACAATTGCATTCTTTAGTAAGAAAAGAGTAAATTAACAAAACTGGTTGAGAAAATGAGGTTTCTATTTCACAGGAATTTTTGCATTTCAGAACGTGCTTGTATTTAAAATGTGTGAAATGTTGAAATCTCAAATTATTTCCTGTCATAGAAAACCTGAAACATTTTTTATTCAGTAACTTCAAATAAGCTTATTACAAATAATTACTTTGATAAAGCCAAAATGTTTTATTTATAAAAAGCATAATATCATCATCTGAAATACGTATAACAATATTCAAAACTCTATTTTGATCTTCTTGGGGATTCCAGAAGTTTTCTGATTAAAGAACTCAGACCAGTTGCCTCAAAAATGTTTAGATCATCTCTTAATTGATGCTATGTGTACAGCAATTGAATGAGGAAACAGTGCTTCCCAGATACAATAGCATGCATCCACAACTTCAATTATGAACTGCATGTTTCAGATATCCTCCGTGGCAATACTCACAATCCAGCAGAGCCAGTAAGATAAATCATAGGGCATAATGTAACGGAAAGGCTTGATAGAAAAACATCCTGCAATTTTAGCAAACAGCATGTGCACAGCTTTGGTTTACAGCATAGAGGGTGTTCAGTAAATGCTGATTAGCTTTTGTATAGGCTGCAGAAGCCTACTGTGTTTGACATGGTATTTCCCCATATCCACTAGTGTTGTTTCAGAAGATTTTGGTGACATGTGAAAGCTAACCTTAGCTCTCTTATTGTAGTGCCCCATATGAATTGGGTCAGTTAACCATTTGCCTGATGATCACTTCTTATACCTGGCTTAAGTAGTGAATTGCTTTGGGTGGTTCCTGGAAGAGGACATAGGAAGATTCTCCCAAAGTCATATCTGTTTGATAAACAATCCCTATGGTTAACTCTCATATACATAATTTCTCTTTTCCTCTTAAAGTTTTTCTCAAATTCTCATGTTAGGTTAAGTGCTGAACTTGCCAGGCACTAAGGAAACAAATCACTATCATGAAAAAAAGGGACAGGCTGTTATGAAAGACCACAAAGGAACTCCATCTCCATATGGCTACTGGGATGAAGATTTAGGGGACATGGTGGCTGTGTTGTTTTCAGTGTGATATCCTCTACTGGTAGTTAATAAGAAAAAATGAAAGAGTATTTTAGCAACTTTCATTGCAAAGATTTTACCTGCCCAAGGACATCTAGACTTCCCCTCCCAGGCTGAAACAGCAAGTGACAGTGATTTTCTAGCTGAAACCTTTGCATAAGAGGTAACACAGCTTCAGAAAAGAGAGGTCATGCTACCCAGTAGACGGAGAATTGTGGTACCCTCCCTGAAGCTGTGGATTCAAAGCCCTTTAAGCAAAGACAGACTGAACCTCAGTCTTAATACAACACGGGTAACTATTTTACCAAGAATCACCATTTCTCAATTACTTCTTCTTTATTCTTCTTTATTCTGTATTCTTTCTTCTTCATTCTTCATTACTTCTTCTGCCTGTATTTTGCAGGGAGCTTAACCATTTAGCTATATCTGAGGCATGAAATAGATACTGTGCAGTAGTGGGGTGCTTCTGGAATGGGAAAGAGAAAGAAGTTAGTGTTCTTGGATGGCCTTGAATGCTAGCAAGTGGGAGCATGATGGGTGGGAAGGGCTTTCAAGGTCAACCAGGATTGAAGCAGAGATGACCATGAGCCAGCAATGTGCCCTCATGGCCAAGAAGGCCAATGGCATCCTGGGGTGTATTAAAAGGGGAGTAGCTAGTAGGTCGAGAGAGGTCCTCCTGCCCCTCTACTCTGCCCTGGTGAGGCCACAGCTGGAATATTGTGTCCAGTTCTGGACCCCTCAGCTCAAGAGAGACAGGGAACTGCTTGAGAGAGTCCAACGCAGAGCCACAAAGATGATGAAGGGAGTGGAACATCTCCCTTATGAGGAAAGGCTGAAGGAACTGGGTCTCTTTAGCTTGGAGAAGAGGAGGCTGAGGGGTGACCTCATTAATGTTTATAAATATGTCAAGGGGGAGTGTCGGGAGGACGGAGCCAGGCTCTTCTCAGTGATGTCCAATGACAGGACAAGGGGCAATGGGTACAAGCTGGAGCATAGGAGGTTCCACAAAAACATGAGAAAAACTTTTTCATTGTGAGGGTGACAGAGCACTGGCACAGGCTGCACAGGGAGGTTATGGAGTCTCCTTCTTTGGAGACATTCAAAACTCATCTGGATGCATTCCTGTGTGACCTGCTGTAGGTGATCCTGCTCTGGCAGGAGGGCTGGACTAGATGGTCTTTTGAGGTCCCTTCCAACCTCTGACATTCTTGTGATTCTGTAATCCTAAAGAAATTACTTTTGGATTTAAAAGTATAAAATAGTAGTTAGGCACTTAAGTGTCATCTAAAGCCATTTGAATCTCTCTCTTATTCCCTCTACCATCCTTTTATGTTCCCATGTATCCCTTGTGACTAGATTTAAGTACCACTATTCTCCTACTATAAATGAGATCACAGTATGCCCACTTTTGAGGAGACTCGCCTGTTTTCTGCCCATAATGCATGTGCTGCTCAGTCATAGTTTAATTTTTTCATTGCGAAACTGCAATATGGAACTGTAATATGGACTGGAGTTTTCAAGATCCATTTTTGTACTTATGTCACACTGCAAAGTCAAGCAGTTGTGAAGTGTTCCATGTTGACCAGCAATACTGCTTTCAGTTTCACTTTAACACCACATTAACACTGCCATGCTTTTCTGAATAAAATGATCATTGGGAAGAAAAAGGAAAAAAAAAAGGGAAGATCTTGCTGGAATTTACACGTATGCTCATCCTTTTTAAAAGCTCGTGATAAAATTGGAATATAAAGTTATTTCTGCTGCAGACCCTGCTTGGAACAGTTAGCAAGAGTTTGCCACCAGCCTCAGTGGTGACATTTTTAATAAAAATAACTGAAAATCTTCATAGCCAGATTTAAGTACTGCCAATCCTCAATGGGTACAATCAGAATTGTGTGTTTAATCTGAATATGCTTCAGGTCAGTGATCAGAGTTGTCCTTTATACGAATACTCCTTCCAGTTTCCTTTTCTGGTATATACAGAAAATCTTTCCAGTGCCTGGAAACACATGATCTCTTAGCTTCAAAGTAAATAACCTTTTCTGTGTCAGCTGCTCTGCCTAATTTAGCTCTCCAGTCAAATCTACCTTCTTTTTTTCAATATGAATTTTTTTAATGGTGCTTTATGTGAGATTATCTTGCCCCAAAAAAGCTTTCCAGTTCTATTTTGCTTCACTATGTTTTCATACCAGTCATTTGGAGAATGATTTGCATTTTTTAAAATCTGTCTTGGCACCCCTTTCTGATAGATTTTTCCTCAAACATGAGAGTTCTTATGGAGATGACACTTGGCTTTATGCACTTTTCCATTTCTTATCTCTGACAGTCTGTGCAACTCATACAAGCTGGCACATTCTCAATCTGCGGAGTCCAACTGAGATTATCATCTTTGTACAAGTTGTTAATGTCAGTGGCATTTAGAAGTCTCTGCACTGAGCTATGAAATAATTCAGATGCAGAGAGAATCCCCAAAATAGGCTTTTGAAAAGAGCGCCTGCAGACAAAAAATGTTAAACATCCACTATCATGAACGTTCCCATTTAAGGGGATTTTGCGAAACAGATCTGATGCTCCCAGAGTAAGAGTAGGGACATTGGGCAGCTCTCATGGATGGTTGGGCTAGTTAAGATGACATAATACTTCCAGTGTAATGTTAGTTCTCAGTTCCAGCTGCTTTACCGTAGAAACCCAGTTTCGCCTCTCCCTTGCCATGCTCTTCAAAAAGTGTATATTCATTATGTTGGTTCTTCAGCTTTCTACTTATTGCTCTTGATGTGATGTACTGCCACTTATTCTTTGGCCTTAGTCTACCCAACTGGTGCTCTAAAAGCTATCCATTTGTTGTAAACCAGGTTTTACTCTAAGCAAAAGGGAGGCTTTGGCTCTCGTCCACTTCACCTTTTTTATGATACTCCAGTGGCAAACAGGCAGAAAAGATCCATAGGATATGGAATTTGCCTTTAGGAGTTTGCTCAAGAAAAGGCAACGCAGCTTCAGGTATTTTTCTTTTTATTTTTCAGCACCTGTGTCTAATCATACTAGAGAATCTGCTTTTCTAACTTCAGGTTTTACTGTACATAAAACGGTACATAAAACCACAACCTGCATTTACTGTGCACCAAATTTTAAAGAGGGTATAGCAATACTTGAAACTGGAGGGTGATGATTTTAGTCCACAAATAATTCAGACACATGAGGGGATATATATTTTAATGTGTGTCCAAAATACCTTAAAATTTTGTAGCTTGTTTCTTGCAGAATATAAGATCTTACTTTAGGTATTTTATCACCCAAAATAATGAGTTTGTAATGACTGTAGATGTCCCTCCTCCTCAAAGGTATTTTAGAGTGTTTGTTGACCTGAATGTCTGCATTGGTAGGTGTGTAGCTTTCAGGTTATACTCATTACCACTGTGACCATGAAGTATAGACAATATTAAATAAACATCTGCTTGAAAAATTGGCTTTTCTATACTCACAGTTTAAATGCTAGGCACATTATGAAGAATTTTATTTTCTTAGAATTCTGATCGACTGATATTTTTCTTGAAAAAACATCATGCAAATAGGTCCTGATGCTGTCTAGTATCTGAAAGCCACAAACAAACCTTGACATTTCGTGAGGCATACCTGCATTAGGCAATCAGATTTATCCGACTACCACTAATCGCAGCTGTTACTGCTGAGCGATGCAGTACGGCGCAGAACAAGTACAAGCTTTGGTCCTGGAAACGATATACCCATATTAGAGCACTATGGCACTTTAAAAATGGAGTCTTCCTTCTCTGTAAGGCTAATTAGTTTAGTTATCATCGTGTTCTTGTGATCATAGTGTTTCATGTCATAGGACTATCAATTCTTTTCTTATGTATTGGTCTCTATACTGAAAACATAAGCAGTCAATAACTATATTATTACTTATTAACAAGGTGCAGAGTAATAAATACAAGGACATTTCCTGTCAGGTTCAGTCCTTGTTTTTGGGTTATCTGTTGTTGGAAGTACCTTTCACTTCAGTTTTTACTGCTTACACTGTGTTTTGGAGGGATGCTGGAATGTGTTTTGTGCTAAGCTCACTGCTGCTGGAAAGTCCTGTTCTTCTTTTTGCTCCTGCCTGTGCAATACTGCTGTTCACCTTATGCCACTGCAGATGCTCACTGGGTCTTCAGAGTTGACTAATCTCATCAATCCTCTGAAAACTATCCCATCATAACACGACAATGACGTCAATAAGCAGTTAACCTCTGGTACATCAGAAAACTGAATCAGTCTGACAGGTGCCAGGTTTAGAGAAAAGGAGAGAGAAGGAGCATGTGGTCATTACTAGGGGAGAAGAAAGATGGGAACAGGAAGGGATGACTAGTAGGATCTTCCCCTTTTTGGAGGGAGCTGCTAGAGGAGACCAATTACTTGATAAGCCATAACTTAAGCAGGTAAATTAAGTGAATGCCACATTAAAAACTTCCATAGTTGTGCAAAGCCTACATGTACAAAAGCCTTGGTTCCATGTTACTATTTTCTATCCTTTGTGCTGAGACGAGGTAGATTTATTTTAGCAAGGTTCCATCCGCCCTCCTGGAAATCATAGCTTCGGAGTTATGAGTGCATTAAATCAGATCTTCAGATGGTCCATTTAAAAGAAAATGTGCCTAGAAATCACTGTACCATATCAGCAACTGAAAAGTAGTAACTGCAAGGGAAATGCTCTCCATCATGGAGAGAAAAGGAAAGGGTTGAGATAGACTGAGCAGAAAGTCAGCAAACCAAGTCTGGGGATGTAACTCTAGATAATTTTTCTAATATAAGAAGAACCATAGGAGGGTATTTTTGTAATAAGTACTGAAGATCTGGGGAATTTATCGAGGACTAAAACCCATGCAGTAAATGGTGGCCTTGTCTAAAAAGCAGTATTTTTATCTCTGACTATGAATAACTGTAGTATTTAATGTACATAAATATTTGATGATTAACTTTGGTTAAGAGCTATGCTATCTCTGTTCATATCATAAATTCAAGCTCGGAAGCAATAGCTTGGACAAAACACTAAGGACTCAATTGTGCCTTGAAGGCATGGAACCACATTGCAGAGGCCCATCACCTTGGCAGGAGCTCCAGGAGAGGTTGTGCCTCAGGCATGCACTCTGCCTCCTGGAGCTCCTGGGGAACGCAGCTAATGTACTTCCCTTACGTGGGGTGCAGCAGATTCTCCACTCCAAACTCAGATGGCTCTCCTTGCCTCAGAAGACCCACCTGGAGCCGGAGACTCCTCCACCTCATGAACCTGCATTACTTTCTGTGAAACAACTGCATCAGCAAATGCCCTAGCAGCATTTTTGAAGGAGTCACCATGAAGTCAAATGGTTGTCCCTCCTCTGGGGGCAATAGCTGTCTTACAGGAGTGCCATTTGTGGCAACTCTTTAGGAACCCAGCTATAGTGGGAAACCTTCAGTTTACTCGCTCCTTTAGGGTGTTTCAAGAGCACATCAGTATACTGTTGGGTTAGACTCTCCACTCTGTACCTCGCATGACAAGTACCCTGCCTAGGTGTTTCTTTATAGGTAGCCTGAAAGAGAAAATTTTGACAACATGTCTTAGAATCATAGAATCATTCTGTTTGGAAAAGACCTTTAAGTTTACTGAGCCTAAATGGTAAAACTGCTCTGGTGTCCCAGAACTTCAGCTCAGGTGAGGTATAGGGGATGATGGAAATATTAACCGCCAAGAAGAGTACAAGCGCTGTAATGAAGTCTGCTTGTCTCCAGGAAAGTGAGCAAAAAGGCTCATGCTCTTCTGTTCTGCAGGCCTGAACACAAAGTCTCACCCTAGATCCCTGAAAATGGCTTGCAGTGTTTATATACTTAATGTTATGTAAAGATGACTTAAAAAAACTTTTCCTCAGGGAATAAAAGTTTGTACATGAGGGAACTCTTATCGTATGTGTCATCATCATCATCATGGCTAGGCTTCGCGAACAAAGATATGGGAAGGGCTCTACCCACACTTGCTACAAGCGCACTGACGGCTAAAAAGGCTGATGCAGTATAGGCAAGTCCAGTTGCAAAAGGCACAGTG
>NW_009730603.1:0-16927 GCF_000703405.1 Apaloderma vittatum
TCCCTATCTGTTTTAATGTTCTTTATGGACTAATTAGCCAGAATTTGCCTGACCACAAATATACTCATTTATACTCAAAAGAATGTCCTTGCCCTTTCTGTACTGGCACTAGATAGCTGTGAAGGTAAGGAAATCAGACTCTTCAAGAAAGTCTTCTGGGAGGAACTGTAAATTAATCTTGATGGTTTTCAAAGCTACCTTCATACTTCAGAGGGAGGGATGATTCTGAACTAGGATTTGCCCTCTCTCATACCCATCTAGCACAACACAGTGTATTTATCTTTGCCAGAAACCATGAGATTTTGGCAAAGATCTTATCCATCCTTGTGCCTTAGCAGTTGTAATGACTGTGGCTCCAAAAAGCTCAAGTAATGCAGTGATATTTCAGGCCTCTTTTGACTAGATAGATAGGTCACCCTGGTGACAAGCAGGAGAAGTCCCCACACAGACAAATCAGAAATAGGACAGAGTAGTTATTCCTAGATATTAACTCTAGCTTAATTCACTCACTTCCAGGAGCTGTGCTTGCCATGGATATTAAGTAGGGAATTAAATACCTGAGACGAGAGGTGGTTCTTTTCAGAGGAACTTTCCAGCTCTCACCAAATACATTCACATTCTTCACCCAAACACCGTCGGGATTTGTGAAGTCATTTCTAGATCTCCCATCAAAGTCACCACACAAGCCTTCTACTCTATTTGCGTAGGTATTGGCCAACTTTATATCTAGGGAGGTTCAGAAGAAAAAAAATTAACCCATTACACAGAAATCTTTGCTTCTGAGCGTGTGGAAGAGGTGGAAAGCAGTGCCAAGTACCATATTCCATGATTCAGGTCGGAGTTGGTAATGTGATATGGGCCTCATATGTAGGGTAGAAACACAGCCCTGAACACAGATGTTCATACATATATTCACAGGATTATTTCTGTGCTCTGCAACAGGGACCTTGAAAAAAGTTTCTCGCTGCCAGTAAGGTACCGTATAACATGACATCACCACCTGAGTGCTCTTAGAGTGTACTGCTTATTGCTTTGCAACATACTGAATGTTTTGCACTTTGCTTTACGATCCACTTGTTTCTTGAGAAACAGAATTTCTACAAAACAAACCTTTTCTTTCTGCAGTTGGAATTTTAGAGTTTGGAATTACAGTTGTGTGTATAAATCGCCCTGCACTTTCACCATTCACTCAAAAATGGCATGGCTGTATTCTGTTGTAAATGAGGATTAACTCTGCTTTGAACAGATGAGGTGATGTGTGTCCAATTTATCTGCGCTCTGTATATGATTTATGAGTTCTGCTGAGAAAAATGAAAGAATGGAATTATCTGGAATAAGCTTGAGAGGAAGGATGCAAAAGGATGCACTCACAGCTGAACAGCTTGGGGACCTCAGTGCAATGACTAGGTTAAGCTGGCAAAAGGGCAGATCCAGACTTCGCCCCATCATCCTGATCTGCAATTTTAAGTGATTTGCTTTTTGTCACTTAGGCCCTACCTAACATGAAAAATAGTAGAGCAGTCTCACTTTCTATCTAATTTCTCCCAAATCCAGGTGTAACCACATAAAAAAATACAAGTTTTGTGGGTTTTTCTTGTTCCTGGGAAACACTTTTTGTTTTAATTTTCCGGACATTCACATCACAAAGGGCCATAGGTTCAAAGGGTGAAGGTTACTAATTTTGCTTAGGTTTAGACCTCCTTTGGAATGAGAACATTTTTTGAGGCAGTTCATAAATATTTCTGAGCATTGTCTTAATGTCGCTTACCTGCATTTTGATTGCCATCAAAGCTCAGGTATAAGCCAAAATCTGTTTCCAGGTAAATTCTTGTTGTCCTCTGATATATACGAATGCCTTCATGAGGATGAACAGGGGGTCTCACCCTCACACCATCCAACTAACAGAGAAAATGTAAGTTAAAATTCATAATATATAGGCCAAGTTCAAATCTGATAAATAGATAATTTAACCGAGTAACAAACTCAGTATTTGGTTTTTAAAGTTAACAACACCATATATTGAGGAAAGTAATTTCGACACACTACCTTCATATCATCTTAAGAGATTTCCATTACTGAGCTAAAAACATATATATGAGCTGTGTATACTCTTACGCACCAACAGAAAGGAAATTAAGTTTTCCTTGCATAATTCGCTCTTTTCCCTACCACTGATAAAAATTTGTATGGCTTTATTGTAAGTCTTGGGATATTTGGTGTTTTATTCCTAAATGTCTATTTATTCATTTACTTATTTGAAGTAGAATTATACCCCTCATAGCTACAGAGAAAAAAGACTTGACACAACTGAAAACACATTTGTGGCTGCCTCAGAGCACTGTTGTAACAATACAGTTAGCTTTAGTACTTAAATTCTTCAAAACGGACATGTATAATTCAAAGGTTGTTTACTCTGAGGAAGGACCTTCTCTGTGCTCCACAGTCAGAGGGAGACTTACCAAAACCTGCTTGCTCTGCCTGAACCTCACTGTGTGATTGTAAACGTTGATGAGAACCTCCTTCAGGTTAGTAATATGTCGACTTCGATGGAAAGGATAGTTCATGCCTTCAATACTGAACTGCGTCAAAGTATCAGGTAGGTCAGGGACGGTCTGAGTCAGAATATACGTGTATCTCCCTTGAAAGTGATGCACCAGACCATCGAAGGTGATGTAGTGTGGGTCACCCATGACCCGGCATTTCCCAAAACCTAAAGGGGAAAAGTTTCATTTACTCTTCAGTCTAAATGTGCATGTGACAGATCTCATGCATGGATCAGTTTAAAATAAGTTAAATAAAAATAATTGCTGCTAGCATGCAGGTCTCAAAGTAAGGATGGGTGCTCAGGCATCACCCTATTGAATGGGCGCTTAGATGGAGAGACGGCCAGAGAAACTTATTCCTCTGTTGAGAACCAGTGTGAACCAACTGAAATGAAGCAGAACATTAGGATTTATAGGCTTTATAGAGACTGAGTTGTGCACATTGGTCCTCTGCAGAGGAATGACTCTGCCACTTGGCGCCACTTGTAGTGGGCTCTTAAAGATGTGGGTTTCATAGTCCTTAGCAATGTGATGCTACAAAATTATTGGAACATGAAAAGCAATGTCAAATTTTGGCTGGCACATGCTGTCACACTGGTTTCTTCTGAGATTACTAAATCGATCATTGGGTTCACCAGACCTAACAATCAGATGCAGTGACCATTATCTAAGTATTCTCCTTGATCACTGAGTGCAGAGCAAAACATTATTCCAGGGGCAAGGCTCTCCTTAAGACTGCTGGGGTGCCTCTGCTGTGTTACCTTGCCAAAATGGAGCAAAGGGAAGCTGGATTTTCATTATGTTCTTGTACTGATCATCAATATAGTAGGACCTATGCCATATTTTTCTTCAAAATTGAATGTAGAGTCACTTGGCAACAAGCTGTCTCCTAAACAATCCATTTGCCCTAGGTAATATGGGATTAACTTCGCTCATCCAAAGCAACTACTGAACAAGAAGCACCAAAGTCTTCTGAGTTGCCTGCTACGATGTATCTGTTCAAATCTGCTCTGTCCTGTGTTGCCTTTATTTTTATGGGTTCTCAAATCATCATGCAATGGAAAAAAACAAAAGCAGGATTACTGCCAAAAGATTCACAGACATATCTGAGTTTCTGTTTTGGTAGATGCAGTACAAATATTTTTTTCTATTTTTTAATTTAAACTAGTCAAACTGAACTGTGAAATTTCTAGATGTAAGTAAATTTTCAGACTCTTGTTCTACTTTACAAATTCTCTGTCTTGTACTGGAACTTTCTATTCTGAGAACTTTTTGTGTTCAATGATGTGTTGTCTACAGCACTGTCAGAGCTGCCTCCTTCCCCTGTGGAAAAGACTGAAAGTGCCACAGAAGAAGGAATGGATATCTACATCCTTCCTCCTTCACCAGGTCTCATGGAACATCAAGCGAAGACTTCCCTGCACATACCCACATACCCACATACCTGTTGGATTGCACTTGTGTTTTCCATTTTTGATCACGCAGACTTCTTTAGAATCACAGCTATAGCTCTTACATTTGATGTCACCATCCTTCTGACATTGGCATCTTTTGTTACAGTGTGGAGTTATCCATGTCTCCCCAGCCTGGATACAAGTTGTGTTAATAATACGTTATCAAGGTGCTCAGTTTTACAATGCAATGAGAGTTCAATAGCAAAGGGTGTGGGGGCTGGCTTAGGTGCAACCTGTCCAGTTGGCATTTCTACAACTGCTCAGTCCAGGTGTAGTCTCATCAAGAGCCTGAGAGGGAGGATCTCAGTCCTTTTATCTTATTGTCTTGGACATGAGCGTTTGAACACAAAATAAGGCTAGGACAGAGCCTCTGCTCAATTGACTAGTATTAAATATGCCTCGATTTTGACTTTAGCTGAAAAGTGCCAAGCTCCTGTACCTCCTAATACCTAAGCATGCAGCTTTTACTAATCAGATGAAAGATATTTCAGAAGGAGACCCCTAAGATTTCTCTCTCTCCTTCAGATGGTCAGGACACCAACTTTCTGCAAATTTTTCAGCCAAAGATTTGCTCCACAGACAAATTACTTACACTGTAGTAATTGTTGTCATCATCCCTGCAGCCACAATCACTCAGAGGTACACACTTGCCATTACTGAGCACATAATTAACATCACACTCACAGCCCTCTGTGCACTCTTCTGTTTTCTCACAAAGAGAAGAGGCAAAAATATCATTGCATGTTGATGGGCAGGCAGAGACGCAGTCCGTGTAATGGCTGTGGTTTGGACAGGGCAATGCTGCATAGGTGAAGAGAATAGAACCAGCATTATTAAATACATTTAGAAAGTGCACTGCAGACACATGTGCCTATCTGAAAGCTACAACTTGGCCTATATAATGGTAATATAGAAGTGCCTTTTAATAGCTGATTTTGATCATCAATCAGTTTTGATTTTTTTTTTGTATTTTATTTTAAAAAGGAACAAAACCAAAATGGAGAACTCTCTCTGGAGCTGCAGATTCAATTCTATTACAGGTATGCCTGAACTGGTGGCACCTGGCACTAGATCCTTCAAATTCAGTATTCCAATTCAGCTGCAAATGCCTCTTTGGGCACTGCTACAAATGAGAATCTTTAGGGCAATGTCCTCAACATGTGCAACCCTCCAGTGATGCAAGAAAGGTGTGTATCTGGCTTAACTACAGACATAAACACAAGCAAGAACAACAGATCTGCATTGTCACACTGAAGATTCATCCAGCTCTATACACTATTTCTGACAATGACCAGAACTACGTGGGTGGAGTGAGGCACATATACTGGAAATTAATCTGAGAATGTGGCCCTTAATAAACAACTGTCCAAATTGCCAGTCTTCCCTCAGCAACTGGAACTGAGCTCTGTGTCCTAACACAGCATTCCACTTCATTTTACTCTTCTGATTATGTTATTTCTTCATTTTAGGCTCATTGCAATATCTCATGACACTCCTCTGGCTAATAAAGTCATTCTAAGTCCACATTACTACTCATGACTTGTCTAGTTCTGAGTTATCACTGGGTTTATCTCAATGTGAATGCAGTTCATCGCAACAATGAAGTAATAAAATCATAATAATAGAATTGCATTTTGTGAGAGTTTGGGTTTAATTTTTTTTAAAAAATTGCACACTTACGACAGAAAGTGCTATTCCTCCATTTAATGTTGATTCCGTGATTCCTGCAGGTGTCCACGTAGACTTGAACTATATCGCAGAGAGTCGACATCATGCCGTCGTACCGGCACATGTCATAAATGCAGATCTGGATGAAGTCTTCAGGGTTGACTAGATTATGACATTCTGTGAATTTGTCTGATTTTAGGACATTGCACTGGTTTTCAATGGCTGGTTTATTCTCAGCAGTGCAAGGAGGAACATCATCTTCTCTTGAGTCTGATAAACAACTGCATGAAAGCACAGACACAGTTGCATTTAAATTTCAAATGTATATATAGAGGGAAACTGAGAGTGAAAAGGGTTTTTTGTCTGCTGAAAGGTATTAAACAAATAACATCTTTCTGTCTATTAGTGAAAGATTAGGCAGAAATAGACCTGCCTGGTGATCATCATGCTTGCATCTGGTCCTTGTTACTCTCACTGAACTTGACACTGTCTACAGGATTGACTTCTCAGCTTGACCTCACACCTGCCTCTTCACCACAGAGTTGTGTGGTAATCTGGACTCTTGGCAGATCCTGGCTTCCACCCCAGGGCCTGCCCTGCTTGCCTTGCTTGGGTAGTATGGGACAGGCCCTGGCTGGTGAGGCCACTGTTCTCTCAGCTGAGTTATCACACCTGGCTCCTGTCCCTTAGGGAGCAGCTGGCTCTCATTGTTCCCCCACACCATCATCCTGCTCTAGGTGTTCTCAGCATAAAAGCCCCAGAGGCTATGTCCACACTGAGGGCTGCCCCAAAGCCTGGGGAATTATCCCCAGGCAAGTATGTAGATCAACAGAATTACTATGGTTTCCCTCTGGCCTGTGCAGTGGTTTCTTGTGGTGATGGCATTTTGTTTGAGCTTCAAATTCAAGAAAAGTCCCATATATACTACTTATATGTTACAAAGAAGCAGTCAGAACAATTGACAGGAGATTGTTTTCTGAAGGAAGACGGAAGGTATGGAAAGAAGTTGTATTTACCCTTCATCACTGTCTTCCTCCACTTCCCAGCTATTTCCAAACTGTGGGACACTGACGAATGTACCATTAGGCAAGGACAGATCATCTTCACGATTATCATTGAAATTACCACACATGCCATGTACCTGCAAATGAACAAGAACCATATTCTAAGCACAATCTGTTCAACTTCCCCAATAACTTCTTCTTCGTTGCCTCTGAAATGATGTGAACAAATCACCGCCAACAACAAATCTTGTGCCAGACCTTTCAAACATATTGGCTAGTGTCTGCACCCGTGGAGAAATAAAATACAAACTGCAGTAAATCCCTGAGGCTTCAAGATGTTTTATTCTATAAGCTGGGTATAGTCCCCTAGCCAGGTAATTTTCTTTAGCTACCCCCATGGAACACAAGGAAATTGTGAAGAGAGAAAAATAGAAAGGAAAAAAATTACATAAGTTACAATACAGCTACAAAGAAAGATGCAACAGAAAAACACAGGAATAAAAGAAATTAAAAGTAAAAGCACAAAGCAGCAGTTTTGAAACAGTGCCAGATGTTTATGTACTAAATCTTACCTTTGAGAAATAAGACTGTGGGAGGGTGATTTCCAGATGGTGATTGCCATCATATTTCACTATCACACCAAAGTCAGTTTCCACAACTATAAATCTGCCAACATGTCCAATGGACACGCCTCGCAACCGGTTCTCCACTGGAGTGTAGACTCTCTCGTTGTTGAGCTGGAGAGACATGTCATTTGTCAGTATGAGCATTCTTCCATGAAAGCTTTTCTGCTCACAACCTATATTCCTTGCTGTGCTGAAGGTTTCTCTGTGACAGTTTTAGCTTCTTGACCCTTCCACCACTTGCATATTCCAACTATGGGTTACAGGAATCAGCCTCTTAGATAATAGGGCTGGGCAGGACTCCCAGACTATGCTTTTAACAGGGAGCTGGAAAGATCCTTGGTAGTCAGTAAGCTCTTACCCACTCACAGGGTGATTCTCTGCCTTCAGTACTGCCACGGATCCCTGTGCTGTTCAACACCTCTACAGTATGACTTGCTTTTCCTCTGCCCCCGACAGCTAGATATAGATGATCGGGTTGACAACAGTGATTGAGCTGGGGACCCTCTTTCTTTAGTTCAGATAACAGTTATCCATTCTGGAGGCTCTGACCTCCATCTCTAGGTTACAGACAATAGAACAGTAAACTCAAACCAGAAACCTTGGAAACTAGTGAGAAATAAGATTTCCCCATGATACCCAGTTAATAGAGGGGCCTAAAAATATTAAGCCTACGTGTACATATTCCTTAGGAAACATGAAGATCCTTCTTACAGCTACTGTAGTGAGAAAATTCTAAAGTACTTCTTGGCAGAATGAAGAGCACCGCCACCTACCAGGATTCCTTGATTTTTCTGAAGGGTGATTCGTACATCGTACACATCTATGTAGACTTCTTTTAGGTATGTGGCACCTCTTAGTCCTCTGTCTTCATTCTTGCCAAGGATGGTTATAGGAATGACACTGCTGTTTTTGACAGCCTCAACCAAGGTGTAGGTACAGGTACCCACAAAAGTGTACCTCATTCCATCAAAAGTGAAATAATGGGGATCTCCAGCCACTTGACATGTTGCTTGGCCTGAAGGTGAAAAAATCATCTAAGAACTTTGGACTGGATTTCATCATGAACTCAGCCGACCGAAGGTGTTTACATTAGTGCAGCAGACTAATCCTGACCAGTATTATGTGGGAAAATCTTCACAGAGGTATCTCAGGTTCACGCTAAGTACATTTACTTGGAAATAAGAAATTTCCACGGAGTCTCCTAAATTTAATTTGCAGATTACATACAAACTGGAAACTGGCAGCAAATGCATCTCTTCCTACATTTCTATATGCTATGATTTATGGCAATTGAGAGCGATACAGAGCTCTTCTACCTAGCTATATAAAAATACATAATTATATGTATAAATGTAGATGTAAATATAAAAGTAAATAAATTTACATCTATATACATAGATACATAATACACTTGCCATCATCTAGACTCTCAGAAATTCAGTTCTCAATTATTCTCAGATTTAGAGCTTGCAGCATTGGTGATGTGGGACTTGAATTTGTAATACCAAGACAAGAAGAACTCAAGCCACCTTGCAAGCTTTTGGGCAGCATCAGTTTTTGCTGATATCCACTACAGCAGAAGGGGATCTATGCTTGCAAGACAGATCATCATGTCTTTTTACCTCCCTCTGAGCACTGGCAACAGTCAGTTGAGGCATCTTTGCCATCACATATGAAAAGATATTTATAATAAAGCTAGAAGGAGAAGATTTGAATTATGGAGTTAGCATTGAGAACGAATCATCAGGCAGGACTTACCACCGGAATGGCAGCCCAGCACACCATCCTGAATGCTGCATTCCTCTCGGACTCCACAATTCCAAGGTGTGCATACAATGGAATTACCAGCTTTGCAGGTGCAGCGTTCAGTGCAGGTAGAACTGGTGAACCAGCTTTCATTCAGCTGAGTGGAAAAAAGAGTGTGGAAGTGTATATTACAAGATAAATTGGAAGGTAATATTGTAAGTGATGGTCAAATTATTAGTATTTAAATGTGCATGATATATGATCATTTGGGCAACTGTAGCCACATAGCTCACAGATCAAGAAAGCTGACAAAGTGAGTCTATTTTGTTATTATTAATGGTGTATATAATAATTGTGTTAGTGTCATCAATTTTTTTTCTCTCATGGTGATAAAAATAAGATCCTCTGTTCTCTCTGTTTTTTCTTTAAATGTCTGAGGTAACTTGCCTGGTGATACTGATTTTTCTCATCAACACAACCACAGCTGCTTTCTGGAACACATTTGTCTCCACTCAGAACGTAGCCTTCCTTACAGAAGCAACCTTCCACTGGTAAGGAACTGCAGGAATCAGATGCTGAGATGTTTAAACAGGTAGAGGGACACCAAGTGCCACAGCTCTTGTAGATGCTGCCTCCAGGGCAGGACATTGCTAGAGAGAAAAAGCAAAATTAAGATCACTCAAAAGGGCAAAACTGATAAAAGTTTTCTTGATGTTTTCACTGTTTGCTCCTGAAAATACACAAAATTGCTGTTAGAAAGTCTGATACTGGAGAGTGCTGTATACTAAGGGTTTTCTTGCTGTGTGAGGTGGGTAGCTTTTGGTAGAGGTGATAAGACAGGTGGGCCAACTTGTGCTTCACCTCATAAAACAGTCAAACATTGCAGGTTCACTTTGAAGGTAGGTCTGATGTGATCATGCAGGACTAATTGTCCTTTCTGCAGGTGACATAAAGCCACTCCATTAAGGGAATAGAAGAATCTCTTCATGTGCCAGCTGATATGGCCCCATTACTGTAGTTACTGCTTGAATACCTGTAGTATATTTAAAAATAGAACTAAAAATCACATTCTGGTGTTCACAGTGACCGCTGAGGAAAATACTTTATACTGATACAACCCTCCTGCTCATGGTAGAATTAGGCTTCTTTCACTCAAAACACGTTCCCCAGGAATGACGTTGCATTTTACAGAAATCCTGAAGCATTTATCCATTTCTGTCATCTAAATAAACCCTGAAAACTGTCTGCCTAGTGTCTGTCTTAAATCACTCTATATGACTCTCATTTACTTCTGTCCCTGCAGCAACTCCTAGAATCTCTCAATTTCCTTCATGGTTTAATTTCAATGCTGAGCTAATTATTGGTCACAGGGGAAAAAAAAAAAAGAGTAAAAAAAAGTGCAAATCTGCAGAATTTAATGCGGTGGTAAAAGACAAAAAAAAACATAGATAAGAATTATGGTTTATTTCAGAGTGGCTGACATTCAGAGGACTCTTGTTTTTCTTTCCAGCTATGTACGTTGTGGATATGAAGGTCATTTAGAAGATGTCTAGCAAACAGAAAACTGCCCAATTCTGCATAAAATCAGCACCAGTGAAACCCCTGGAAAAGCTTATTCTAACAAATATGAGTTAATTGTTTGAAATTTTCCAAAGGTAATTCTGAAGAAAATTAATCAGGAGATATTTGAGAATATGTGGTTTCTTTGATTTATAGAGAAATAAATGCAAATTTCCTAGAAAAATCTGTTCCTCAAGGTCTCTTATTAAACTAGTGTTTTAACAAAAAGCCATTGATAAACATTTGTGTATGGAGAACTACCAGCCCCACTTACAGTGAGGATGGTAGATTTTCAGTGGAGCAAAGCAACAGTTATTTGCCCGGTGCAGAAGCTCACATAAGATACAGTTGAATGTAACCCAACTTTCTCAAGAAACTAATATTAAATTATTAAAACGTTAAGGATTTGACCTGCATGCATCCAAATGTTCTTGAACATTAGCATTTTACACAAATACTGGAATGGTACTGAAACTGAAGTAGTCTCAAGGTGTGAGAAAAGATAGACTATACTGAAAACATTTTATAAAGTTAAATAACATGCATGAGAAAGAGGAGAATGTGCATACTTTTGAAGTTTAAATACAGAATAGTTACTTATACATCACAACACTCACGGCAAAGAGTAGCATTCCTCCACTCTATGCATATCCCGGCACTGACACACGACTCAGCATAGGCCTGCAGTTCATAGCATAAGGATGTTGCTTGTCCACCAGTGAAACACATGTCGTAAACACAGTTTTCAAAGAAATTCTCTGGAGGCACTTTGGTATGACAATCCTTGAAGATTCCTGTGTAAATCAAGAAAGATTTACAGAAGGATAGAAAAAAAAAGGGATTGATAACCATAGAATCATAGAGTCATCATAGAATCATAGAACAGTTTTGGCTGGAAGAGACTTTTAAGATCATTGAGCCCAACCTTTGTTCCAGCCCTATCAATACCACTAAACCAGGTCCCTCAGCACAACATCTACTTGTTTCTTAAACACCTCCAGGAATGGTGATTCAACCACCTCCCTGGGCAGCCTTTTCTAATGCCTGACCAGCCTTTCAGTAAAGGAGTTCTTCCTAATATCTGATCTGAACCTCCCCCAGCACAACTTAGGGCCATTTCCCCTTGTCCTGTCACTTGGCAAGAGGGAGAACAGGCCAGCCCTCACCTCACTACAACCTCCTTTCAGGTAGTTGTAGAGAGTGATAAGGTCTCCCCTCAGAGTGATAAGGTCTCCCGCAGTAAGATTACTACCACCATCTATTTTCTGTCATGGCAAATGCATTGTGAATGCTCCAGGCTGCCTTTGCTTAGTTAGTTGAACCAACACTTGAAATGGAGCATGCACAATGAGACTTGACCCTCTGGATCAGGCTTTTTTCTTTTTGCATGATTGATACAATATAGCATACAGAAATTAGGAGTTGCTGACTATGCGAATCACTAATGCTAGACAACTGCAGGGGCTGTCCCATGCAGGGAACACAGGAAATACATGCAATGACAGGGCGTTCTGAGCTATTTCTTTTCCAAGCAGAGTACACGTCACTATAAAGCAAAGAGCGGCTGTGGCTCCCTGCTCACATTCTCAGATAACCTTCAGGGACACAATGGCACTGCTTGAATGATTGACGTATCTTGACCAAGCACCTCTGAGTTTTATGTTGGCCATTCATACTGGAGGTTTTATTTGCTTCCATTGTGAGTTCACAACAGACTGCAGAGAGAAGACAACACAAGCTATAAGGAGCTCCATCACAGGGCTCACAAAGAATGACCCACATACTACCTCTTGGGTCTGTGATCATGCCACATGCCGTGTTCTTCTTTGCTTCATTCTCCAGCACAGGATCACATTGCTCTTCTGTCCCACTAGAGCACCTGGGGAAAGCAAGCAAAATCAAATACGTGTTTCACATGTCTTACTACCAGATTTTCAGTGGAAGATTGACACGTGACAATCTTGCACAACAGGGTGTATTTTTTACAGTAACAAGCCTTCATCCAAATTCTTTGAAAAGCTGATGTCAGCCCTGTTGCTGAATGGACTTCCTTTTTGTTGCCTTCTGGGTTACTCAAAGGCTTATTCTTAGTTGAAGAAAGAGCTATAGGAACCAGTTATAGTTTTCAGTCAGGGAGCTGGACTGAAGTCCCATCCTTCCTCACACTCAGCAGACATTTCCTGCTTTGGAAAACAAGACTTATAGGACACAAGCCCTATTCTCATTCTCCATTTAATGTAAAGGGGAAGCTGCCTATTTCTAGTGAGCAGTTGGAAGATGTGAAATAGCACTGAATGACAAAGCTAGTTAGTGGATAGGTGTTTGATTTTATAGAGTTTGATTAACAAATGTCATGTGATTAACTTCATATACATACATGGTGTTATTCTCAGGCACAAGCCAGCTTTGTCCAAGATCAGTGGAACCACTTGCAATGTCACCATTGGGCTTTATGTTGTCATCATTTGGATCACCATTATAATTGCCTGTGAGGGTAAAAAGAGATATATGGGATAGATAAAGTTCACACCTGTAGAACAAACCTAGGCTTCAGGCTGTAAAATAAACTGCAGTGAACTAGAGAGAGTATATATGCATGATCAACGTGTACTGGGAAAAGCAAGAAGAGCTCAGTTGTGTTTTAGACTTTGACTTCTGACAAGAATTGCTATTCATAGATTTGTGGACTTCAAGCAAGAAGTCTCTACGTTCTTATAAAATCAGATCACATTGCATACAAGAAAGAACTGCTTAGCTAAAAAATCTCAACTAATTTCCTTGGATCCTACCTCTAGAATGTTGGACTAAAAATCAAATGGTGTTATTTGCACCATTTTATTCTTAGGCAGATTTCCTGAACCAAAAGTGTGAAACACCCATGGAGAGATAATTGAACTAGGAAATTAGAGATGATTCAAATCAAAGAATAATCAGAAACTCACAAGAAAACTTACTCTCAATTCCTACAGTCCCATTTCCGTTCTGAAGTACATTTCATCTTATCACCTGAGTTGAAGAATGTTGTTCCAACTAAACCTGCTCAGGTTCAGGTGTTAGCAACATTGCTGATGAAAAATTACTGGTCACTACTAATTGCAGTGAGATCCTATTCTCATTAGTTACATCAATCACCTGTGACTTTTCTTTATTTTACTATCCTATTGTAATGTAAATTCTTAGAGAACATGGCAGAATGTGCCCCTTGTGTCTGATCTTTCTCACAGGACTTAAAGGCCTCTGTTTTGTATATTTCGTGGTATTTGAATTTTGGAAATAAAGTATAATTTTCCTTTCTTATTCGTCAAGCCTATCAGCTCAGGATTCTCCTTACTGGATCCCTTTTGTTGCTTTGTTTTAATGTAGACACTGTTTATCTTAGCTGGAATAAAAAAAAATAGGTAAAAATAAGCTTTGGTCTAATTTTTCTTTTCTTTCCTTTTGTTTTCTTTCTTCCTTGCCTCCTGAAGCAACACAGAAAAACAGCAGCAGGAAAACTTCATGACACTAAGCTATTCTGAAGATTGCCTTCTGCTGTGGAAACAGCCTCAAGTGTTTACGATTCACAAAATTAAATAGTATAGCATTCCTCACATTCAGCAAAAGATGAAGCCATCAGAATATAAATAACAGAAAAAGGTATTTGTAGAATTCTTGAGTAGTTGCATGTAAATAATTACTCTTCTTAAATTTAAACTGTAGAACTGAAGGTTTTTAATTTGGCTAAAAATGTTATTTGTAGTTATACCTCACAACATTCTAAATGGATAACATGTTACCAGGAATTTTGCAAGTAACAGTTCTTAGAAACTGAAAAATTCTAGCAAGTTTTCCTCACTGCTGTATATTCTAGTTTATTTGACAAGGGCTAGTTGTACATAGAATAAGTATGACATGCTAAGAAAAAAAGGTTTAACTAATCACCAGCCTCCACAACGCACTAAAAAGTGACTAAGCCTATGACTTACCACAGATGCCACAGAGCAGACCATGGTAATCAGAGGACACAGAGACTTCTGCATAGTGATTGCCGTCATATCTCACCCACAGTCCAAAGTCAGTTTCCAAGAGAACGTATCCACCACTGATTTGAATACTGATCTTCTTTTCAATAAATACAGGCAGGTTCCTTCTGCTGCCATTCACCTGTCCAGCAAGTTGCAAAGGTTAACGTGTGGCTGCTGAGACTCCTACAACTACCAGCAGCTAGAGTAGATTAATGAAATACATGATCTTGTGCACAAGAGAATGGGAAGCAATTAAAGAACATTTCATCTGAGCAAATTTGCTGGATATTTCACTGAAAGTTGTACACTTGACTAATAAAGACAGCAAGTTTGCTATAAACTTTACAGAAAAAATATTTAATTATCTGCATGTTAATTAAAAAATACACGTCTTTGAAACAAGTATTTTCTTACATTCACTTTCTTGCTTTTAAGCAAAGATATCTGGTGGCCATAGACTTCCACTTGCACTGACTTCACATAAGAGACTTTGGTGTTGGCTCCTCTGTGTTCATTTGTTGTGGACACATCAAAGTATGGAAGCCTCTCAGAGACGTTGCACACTTTGGAGAGGGTGTAAGTGCAATTTCCCATGAAATTATGAACTTTGTGGTCAAAAGTTTTATAATGTGGATCCCCAGAGGCACTGCAGGAAGCACGGCCTGTGAAGAAGGAAAGACAGAATAATTTTCTCTGGATCCCAACCAGATTCTTTAGTTGCTTTGTTCCCAGTTTTTTTGTTTGTTTTACTTTGTAATTGCTGTTCAGATATAGCAGTGATGGCATCAGTGAAAAACATTCCAAAGCCCAACCCAGCCTCCTATGTTTAGACTTATAAAGAATCTGTGCTCTGTGTATATCAGAAATCTATGCTAGAGGTTGAGGAAAGAATATAAGCAAAAAGCTATGATATTAAAAAAATAAAAAAGCTTTGTTATTAAGACATCATTATATAAAACGGAGCAGTGAGTTTTTACTGTCTATGTCTGAAAGGCTTTTTCTGACTAAATAGGAGGAGTTTACTCAAAAACTTTACAGGGTTAGTTAACTAGAATAGACTGCTGGACTACCAGCTGTCTGCGGCTCTGTACTCAGACTGATCCATAACATTGGTTACGGATCACATACACAAGATGTCCTTTACACACATTTTAAGAAAGTTAATTAGCCAGCAATAGTGTGTACAAATGGAAGTACACAGCGTGTGTGTATTTGTGAGTGCAAGCTGGCTAAGGTTTTGAGTCCTAATAAGAAAATCCCATTTTCAACAAAAAAGATCTTCCCATCAAATCTCAAGAATTGGGCTTGCATGTGCTTTATGATATTGATTAACTACAACAGAAAAATCTTAAGGAAAAGTGGTCCTTACCTCTTCTCTGCTTTTCTGTGGCATGTTACAAAAGTAACTGCACTACAGTTGTGTCTACATGTCAACCTTAAATGCTTACAGCAAAATTACAAAAATTCCAGGAACTACATGAATAACAATTACAAAAACCCCCTTCAATAGACACTCAAACTGACTAGATGAGATAGCACTCTCTTGTAGTTAACGGTGACACATATAGAAGACTGTTACTGATACAAAATACTGTTACTAACAAGCCCAACACTGTGGCAAAAGAGACCCAAGGCATGAGTACACATCGTCACTATTCAGAAAAAATCCCAGCACTGAAGGAGTATCACAGCAGTGTGATAGGGTGACCAAGAAAAAACTGTGACCCTCCAGAATAAAAACTCTGTCACTTGGCTGTGGGACCTGGATTAAGAAAATTGTGCAGTTATGACAGGCAGTAAGAGAAAGGGTTGGAAAATGGAAATATCTGACCTCAGTAACAGTTTAAGCGGTGAAGTTGGACACATTGCAGTGCTTGGCAAGGGAATCATGGATTTGATGTTGATGGAACAAGCACAAGAGACATTTAGGGGAGATCAACACCACCATGGGAGCTTTGTTAAATGGAGTGGGTTCAACCTTACCGAAAACTCAACACTGTGACGTATGGGTCAAAGAACACACAGTGAGTCCTAAGCAAAAGCGACAGCACTTAAGTGCTCTTGAACCAGAATAATTGGGAGACAGAAAGAGAGGTAAGGATGCCCTAACTACACACTCCATCCCTTGGCTGTGAGCCTCAAGAAAAGATAATTAAGCACTGGCGAAGAGCAGTAGAAGACAGGGATGGAATGTGACAATACCTGAGCTTGGTGTCGTTCCTGGTGGTGATGTAGTGCTTGGTGGATGTGTTGTAGTGCCTGGTGGGGAGATGGTGGGTTTTGTTGTCGGTGGACCTAGCACAGGAGAGAGAGTTAGCGGAG
>NW_009730604.1:0-17192 GCF_000703405.1 Apaloderma vittatum
CCCAGCCCTCTAGCCTGTCTAGGTAACGAGTAACAGTCATTTCATGCTGCACACAGTGAAGCTAAGGCAAAAACAATGTACTACACACATTGAAACTGTGTATTAGACAAAAAAGCCACCCCAAATTCAAGCTAATTTATAAAAGAAGATTTTATTATTGGCACCACTACTGACTATATTTTGTATTGTAACATTCTACTGCAATTTCTCCACTTCATGGTTATGTAGAATAACTAATCGCAAATAGCAAAGCAACTGCAGATAATGCCGTTCAGAGCATTCAAAAATTGGCTTTTGGAAACAGCATTCAGGAATTCTCTGAATTTGGACACTACAGAGGCACAAGCAAACAGTTGGGACACTACATGCAATAACATCTACTGATCGCAACAGCAAATGTGATAAGCAATGCCCTACACCTCTCCTTTAAGGAAGTCAATGTATTTTTATTATTATTATTCTCAGTGCACCAAGTTACCTTGTCACTCATTCTACACTTTGAGAGATATCTGTCCAAACTCAGGATGTATCAGTGATTCCTGTTATATCCAATTACTCCTCCCTTCACCAAGAGGAAATTAACACTTCCATTAAGCCTATTTTCTGAAATAATCTACACGCCACTGGAGGACTTGTAAATAGGATCTATGCTCTACACAACTACAGGAAACAGTTAAAAGTAAGCAAAGACATGTAAACAAAAGAAAAATCCACTCAGACCTGGGTGGTTTGCAACATTAGCAGGAGCAGATTTTCTATTTCTTCTTGTCCAGAAATCCACTATTTTAGCCAAGTCTTGCACTGTTCTACATTCTTTCCAAATTCATCCTGTGCTGTCATGGCTGCAGAATGACTGAATTGGTTCAAATATAATATTAGTGACCTTGTGAGCATAGATATATGAAAATAAATTGGACTGCAATCATCCACAAATTAGATAGTGGCCAATCAGGAGTATTACAAGTTTACAATTTTTTATCATAAGAAAAAGGCTCTGAGCAAGGATCTGAGAAGTCAGTATTCCAATATCCTGTGCAGAAGCACTTGGTATTATTTAGCTGGACACTGTGTACAAGTTGTTTTGTCTAAGATATCCTCCACTTTTGTTATTATTGTATCCAGATTTCCCTCTTTTAGTGTGTTGCTAATAAATTATCTTCTGCTCTGTAATTTTTTCTAGAATAAACTCAGGATAATGCTTAAATCACACAAAAACACATTCCAAGAGGAATGTAACCCACTACTTATCTGTAAGTGCATCTAATACTTTCAGCAAAAACAGCTTTGTTATGGAGTAAAAATGTCATAACATATTAAAAAGCCTATAAACATCTTTAGCCTAATTCCTGTGAGAAAATTGTTCTCATAACCATTGCAGTTTCCTGCAGACGCAAAAGTTCTGTCTAAAGAGTGTTCCATTTATCTGAAAAGACAGCTATCTCTGCAGTGATTTCCTCTTAGCTACCACAACAGCTCTAATTCAGACTATGGCGATGTAACATTTTTAAAGGCTGAAGCAGGTACTGGTGGTACACAGAGTGCATCTGAATCCCAATGTCCCATGTTTAGAACAGCAGCCTCCAATTAAAGTTTTTGAGGTAAAACTCAAAAAATTCCTACTGGGAAATAAAACTGAATCCTTCTGAGCTGAAGATGTGTATCTGCTGGCTCCACAACACATGAAACTTTGCTTATTTTTTACTACTTTTAAATTCTGTGTACACATGTACCCACAGACACATTTAAAAGCAATGCTTATTCTTACTCTCCAGGCCCCCTGATAAAAATACACAAATAAATAACAACATGAACTACAAAAATCTTTTTAATCTACAACTCTGACACGGCTTAAATACTGTGCAAGCTTTTAGGAATACTTATTTACGGAACCTGAAGCACAGATAGCAGAGCTGTCTGTAGGGCATGTATTTTGTTTTCATAGCTATTTGCAAGCTTTCAATATTTTTATTTTTTTGTTGGAAACACTGCCAAAAAAGAATTGTGTGTCAAGAGCCAAATTTTCCCAGTCAAAAGGCATCCCAGTGTCTGGGTGTTGAAACCATAGACTCGGGAGTCAGAATACAATTTGTCATCCCAGAGTATTCTGAAACAGGTGGAAGACAACCTCAATGGGATCTGTCATCCTTCCAGCCCAATTCCCTAACTAACGCTCCACTGAAAGTGAGATGTCACATGTAACTAAAAACCTTTCCCAAAGAAAGGCTTACATACACTAAAAGAATCTTAGTCAAAAGTATCCTGAACAATGGCAGAAGGAAGCACTTAGGAAGATAAGGGCATTAACTAGTCATTTCATATAACTTCAAAAGTCTGTCTAGTCTCATTTCTTCCAAAGGTCTGTAGCAGAAAGTAAAGGAAGTAAGAAAAACAAAGAATGTATAGAATCATATACCTACTCCTTCATATATCTCCCACTTTTCAGTTTACAAAAAAAAATAATAAAAAAACCTCAAACATTTTAAGGTTCTTTTTGCAGAAAGGTCTACTGATAAATCTTTTTGTCTACTGCAGATTTTTGCAACAGTTCAAGGATTTATTTATGATTCCAGACAAAATACCAGCAAGGTTCAAAGAAAGGGACGACAACATGGTTCAGACTTCTTAACACTCTTAATTGGTACCCAAGCACAAACACTAAATTCTTTTCATCAGGACATGGTACAGATTTTCCAAGATCCAGATCAGAATTTCCACCTGCAAATACCATATTCATGAGACTAATTTTTGTCACAGTTACACCAGTACAACTCTGCTGTTACTATAATGAGAGTATAGCAAGGTGTTATCATTGCTATTGATCCCGAGCTAGTCTCATTTATGCAGAAGAGTGACTATTGCTGATTTGTAAATCCCATGGCCCTCAGCTCTGCTGTGAGCTCCTCAGTTACAGCCAGTATCTGGCTCCATCACTCCTGCATTTCCTTGCTCCTGCTTCCCACAGCTCCAGCTCTGCAGATCAGTGTGTGCAGGGTGAACTGGTGCTACTCAGTCATAATCCCAACACAATCCTAGCTCACAAACCCTTAGTTCTTTGGTCAAGACTTTCATTAGATCTTTCCTAGTCTTATGAAAATGAGAGAAGATAGAGCTCTTCCACATAATTCTGTTTTCCTCTTTGAGAGTAACATATTGCAATTTTAACTAATTATGCTGAGTCTTATTTAGTCCTGAAGTTAAATTTGGGCCATCATCTGTAAAGACCACAAGAGAAATTAAGCTTCAAGGCTGCTGTTTTTCATTAGTTCCTTTTTCTTGACTAGGAAAACCCTCAGAGAATCTGAGCTACAGTCACATTTTTCAAAGACAGCTCCCTGCTACTAGTCATTCCAATGTTCCCTGCATAGGTGTCAATGTCTTCCAACTGCAGCATTCCTCATGTAAATTTCACCTATGATACTATGCAGCAACTGGAGGAAACTCCACTAATTTCTTAGGGCATGTTAAATATCTGGAAGTCAGCCACCAGCTAAAAAAATTAGCAACTAACTTCAAGGACAGCAAAACAATCATTACCAGATTTTTCTAGACAAGCAGAAAAATGTGTGATTCTTGCAGAAAGCTGATCCTAAGTACCTTCAGTCAACGGAGTGAACAACACTAGCTGCAGACCAGCCACCTACAGTGCAGCCAAAATTCCTGAAATTGCATACCAAAACCAATCTCCTTCACATGTAACACAGGTTATTTGATAATCAGGTGCACTGTAATGGCATCTGTTATTCAGGAGGCCTTAAATACTAGCTTATCTCATTGCAAATATATTAATTCATTTGCAAATATTTTTGACAAATATGCAGATGAAGTATACAACACCCACAATTAACATTTGTATTTATACACTTCATTGCTTTGCACTGCTGATACCTTCATTCATTTGGTTTAATTGCTTGCTGGCACACATTTTAGGGAATCATTTTTGTAGGCTCCAGAGAACATATTTTCCCTCAAATTCTTTCACATTCAACTAGAGATTTCATGAAAACAATCCACTAGACCATCAGGCTATCAAAATTAAAACAATAAGATTTTTGTCAGAGTGGATTTCATGATCTCAAAAGATAGGAGAATCCGTGGTTTGGGATTCTATTTGCTTTTATCAGATAGATAAGAAAAATAAAATTTAAATGTCTCCATAGCTTGTGGAGTATCTTCTCAGAACCTTATCACATTTATTAGATCTTTATCAGCTAAGAGTAAAACATGGTTTGACAGATTCCTCCATGACGATTCTGCAAAGTCTCAGTAGCTTTGCATGTTTCTGTTCACTAATGAACAACAGATACCCTCTCCCCCCTCCCAAATAAACAGTTCATGGTTTGACTTACTGTTGTGTTCTCTTTTCTAGTGAAAACCTGTCATTCATGGTCTGCCTTTCCCAGCCAACTTCAGTTTGGATATTTTAAAGAAAATGAGTCACAGAAATTTATTGGACAAACCCCAGGAAATCTTAGTAAAATACAATTGTCCAGTTTTCATGAATATAATCCAAGAAAACGAGCAATAAACAGAGTGGTATACATTGCTGAGGCAATGAGTGATCTGTCTGAAGAGTGCTTACTCTCACAGCAAAGAAAGAATGGTAATGATTGATGAGAAATGTTACTGGAGTTATGTTTCCAGCCTTTATCAGTTATTCTATAAGAGAAATAACTTTAGTATTTTTGGCTCCTTAACTGACTCTTCACTTATCCTCACATCTCCAAGTGCCCTTCAAATAAAGCTGCTTGCAAAGCCAGCCAAAAAAGTGGCTCTTGGCTTAGAAGAACTCTGGAGAATTTATACACTGTTTTTCCTCTTACCCTTGGAACTACTGCCAGTAGAAACCAAATCCAGACATGTGCAAGTCAACACCAGGAATGACAAGCTAATCTCAACAGTGTTGTAATGGTCTTAAACCAGTGACCTCAAGCATAGGACATCTGACAGATGCTGAGCCACAATAGCTAATTCTATCTCATTTTATATGAAAGCCCTTTTAGATTATTACTTTCTTATGTAATGCTACACTGAGATACAGCTCAAAAGACAGATGGAATGTTTTCAGTCCAGACAAATTCCAGTCCCTACAAAGCCTCTGACAAGCATCATAGTTCAGACAAAGAGGTGGTAGGCAAGTCTTCAGAGATTTGCTTCAGACAATCAGTATCCAAAAGTTGAGATGCTGATGTAATCTGCAAATGTACTCTCTAAAGATCTCAATTCTAGACACAATTACAAAATATCTTTTTAGAGATTTGCTCTGTTGAGGCTAAAAACTGCATAGAAGCCATGTTTCATGTAATATATCAGCACCCTTGTTTCTGGACAGAATCAGGACATATCACAACAAAAATTAAATATGAAAGTCAAAGAACAAATCACTGAATACTTGCAAACCCTGTTGAAGGTTCAAGTCACTTCAATCCAATTGCCTAGTCTTGGTTAAAAGGGTTCATATTTTTCTAGCTAAAGTGCAGACGGCAAATAGGTTCTCATTAGCATTATGAAGATGAATGTTTGGTCTCCAACACATGTGCTCTCAGACATACTGCTTCCTAGATTATGTAAAGTAGAAGGAAAAGTTCACATCAATCATTGCTGAAGCAAAACAATAATTCCTTCGTACCGTGTTGCTGTCTGGAAGAGATTTATGCTATCAAATGAGTTTCAGATTTATGAGCTGAAATCCTGGACCTACTCAAAAGAGAAAAAGCAATTACTTAGTAATCATGTCTAGTCAGAGGTGCATCAATAATAGTTAGAACCCAAGACAGAAAATTCATTTTACACTGCAGAATATCCATTGAAATAGCCCAAATTAACACCTAACAAAAGCACACACTAGAGATTATTATATCTTGAAATGACTTTACATGGTACCCACTATTCTTGATCAAATGTTCAAAGAATCATAGATTACTAGGCTGGAAGGAACCCCAAGGATCATCTAGCCCAAACCTTTAAGGTAAAGAAATACAATTTAAATTAGATGGCCCAGCACCCTGTCAAGATAAGCCTTAAGGATGTCTAAGGTTGGGGAATCCACCATTTCTCTTGCAAGACTATTACGATGTCTAATTGCTCTCATGGTGAAAAATTTTCCTCTGGAGTCCAATCAGAATTTCCCCAGGAACAACTTGTACCCATTACCTCTTGTCTTATCCATGTGACTCCTTGTAAAAAGGGAGTCTCCATCATCTTGTTAGCCACCCGTTAGGTACTCGTACATGGTAATAAGGTCTCCCCTGAGTCTCCTCTTCCCAAGTCTGAACAAACCAAGTTCTCTCAGCCTTTCTCCCTATGGCAGGTCTCCTAGTCCTCTGATCATGCTCATAGCACTTCTATGGAGCCTTTCCAGCCTGTCCACATCTTTTTTCATATAGCGGGGACCAAAACTGAACACAGTACTCAAAGTGTGGTCTGAGCAGCCCTGAGTAGAGGGATGACTTAATCTCTGCTGGTGATGCCCTTGTTCATGCAACCCAGCATCCTGTTTGCTTTCTTTGCCGCTGCAGCACACTGTTCCCTCCTGTGGAGCCTGCTGTCTAACAAGGCCCCCGCGTCCCTCTCTCTAGGGCTGCTCTCCAGCCAAGTGGATCCCAGTCTTAGCTGCATTCATGGGTTATGTATTCCCAGATCTAAGATGTTCCACTTGCCCCCACTGAAAATATTGCTCAGGCATTAAAGGCAACACCTTTCAGAAAAGGCAACAAAAACCACAGGAGATGACAAAAGTTGCAATTACGTACATAGATGTAAAGGATCACGCTCACAAACAAGTGGCACCTTCCACAGAGTTCTCAATAAGCCATATGCTGAACACTTTAGCAATAGGTTGCTTACAAGACTTTAAGGTACAATACTGACATTATATACAACAACATATACAGAAGGTAACAGAAGATATTGTTACTGTATCTAATTTTGAAAGTAAACTATAAATTTAATTGTTAACATGAATGGTGGGAGGCTAAACGTAAGACACTAGATACACTGGACAAACAAAAGGTTTCAGCAAATAACGTCACTTGGCCAGAAAATTTACACAATTATTTTGGAAAATAAAGCAAAGCTTCATTTACTTTCACGTCATGGTATCTGGTTTGTCTAACATAATGTTCATGATACTTCTGTGGCTCTCAAAGCAGGCTAAATATGTGGTTTTGCTTGTAATACTTAATAAGAAGTCTAAGAAATAGTTATCTGAATAAAATAAATAGTTGAAAATCTAGATTTCATTGTGATAGAAAGAATGACACAGATCATTGTACATTCCAGATATGTAGTTTTTGTGGAAGACGCATGCAGGATTGTTTCAGTCTTCAAGTCTAATTGTGACATTTATGGGAGAACAAACAGAAATTTTAAGCATGTAATCTAGGTATTTGAATTAAGAGATCCCTGGAAAAGACTATTTGAAGAAGAATCACTAGACATTTGAAGAATGGGAAACTTCTGAAGATTCCATCAAATACAGCAATTTACAAAATGGTCAGTATGATTTAAACTCACACACAAATGCCCAAGTAACACTTAGAGCACAAAATTAAGGTACCAATCACTATAGTTGCAAAATTAAAAATACTTCTGCATTACTTAGGCAAAGCTTTTTATTTTGCAGCCAAGCAATAAATCCTAAGAGCTTATCTCCCCAAGCCATCAGATTGGCAGAGGCTCTTTTCAATCATGTGAGAGTAATTCCCTTAAAACATAAGCTCATCATATTAAATGTTCATACACAGAGCACAGAAGTAATTTTTATCACACTTTTGCATACATAAATGGACTGCAAATTAGCATTTCTAAATCTAGACTTCATTTTCTAAACATTAAATATTTATTTTTCAATTATTCTTATGTAAGTTGAATGTTTGTTTCAAAGGATATGATGTTTCATTCCCCAAGTCAGTATTGCTATTATTACAAATGCAATCATATGCTTTGTTAAAAAAAAACTCACCTGAAATACTACTCAACACTAACCATTTACAGTGCAAAATAACAAGAACTCTTACTACTCAAGATCAGTGCTACATATTCTTGAGCACCATATACTCTCATCTACTAAATACTTGCAGACTTCAAAGCAGTTCTAATTGTAGCACAACTTTTTTAGAAAAATTGTCCAGTTTATACATCAAAGAATTAATTATCTGAATTCTCAGAACAGCCAAGATACACAGGATTGACATTGTGCACCTGAGTCCTTGAATTTGAGTCACATTGGGAATTAGTATAAACTAAAGGCAAAGTTGGAGACAGCCAGGATGAGTGACAAAGCTCCAAAATATGGAGATGTGTTTATGTTGTTATTAGTCACAGTGTTTATTTCTCTGTTTTGTTAGTTGCTTGAGAAACGTTAGAAATACCTCTGCAACACCATAGCCCGTGAAAAGAGTTGGCATGTGGTAAAAGGAATTTTTTGTTTTATTAGTTGCTTGACATATGTCACAAAAGAGTCAACAATGCCAATTTGAGAAACATTTGGTGTGTGGTAAGAAGAAATCCTTGCTACGTGACCTCCAAAGGAATTGTGCTAGATGGGCTGGCTTATGGCAACATGACCTACTAGGGCAATAGCTGGGTCTCTGTTAAAGATGCTTCTCAATGTAACAGTTTCTAAATTGACATGATTAATCAGGTATCTGCAAAATCCCTCCAACTAAACTACAAAAACCTAAATGGAAGTTTTCTTTAGTTTGTTGGGTTTGGGCGTTTTTAGTCAAAATGAAACTCATCCACCATCATTTTTTTCAGCACAGAATACCATAGACCCCACTACCAAGACAGTAAGCAAGGATGCAAACTAGTGAGATCAAGGCAAAGTCCTCGGAGGCTGCAACTCCATCTTTTTAATTAAAGGATGACTTGGGATGATGAAGGAACTGCCAGATGCTGAAATTACCTACCTTTGCATAGATTGTATTTTGTGCAAGTATCTGCCTAGTAAATTCTTTCCCACTGCTCTTGCAATGACTACAATCACTTCCACCAAAGGTGTTATTCCTCTTAATAAAAATATCAAGTGCAGAACAAAATTCAGGGACAGACTTGCAAGAAAACCTGAGAAACACTCTTAAGGCAACATCAAAATTAATTTGGTAGCAGGTCCCTGAACCAAAGATTAATACAAAGTTGTTATTGGCTTCAGAACTTCTAATGTAGACTAATATACTGAGCTTTATATATGTTTACAACACATAGAACTAAAATACATCTCTACATAGTGTCCAAAAGCTGTTGTGTTTATTTAAAATAAATAAATATATAAATAAAGTGATTAACAACAACTCAATGTGAAGCTCAATGAAACAGGCTTCTAGGATATCAACTGCATTACACATAGCCCCAAAAGCATCTTTGCAACCCTAATCTTGCTGGCGTAACACTAAGCAGTAAAAGTAAGCAACCACAGATTAAAAAACAACTTATCGAACTCTTCAAAATCACAACTAGTTTGAATTCAGAAAGAACTTTTAGTTCCACTATTTAGATCCTAGTAGAATACAGTTTCAAATATACTAAAATGCCACTGACATTGATTCCCAGTGCAGGACTTCAGCACACGGTTTGAGAGCCACACATTGCTCTAAAGAAAAACAAACATGTCCGCACATTGAAATCTCAACTAAGCAATGTAATCGAACAAACATTTGGAATGGGGAACAAAACCACAATTCAGCTCTCTAAAACAGGTGCTGCATACACAGTGCCCTCACAGTATGTATCAAATGGAAAAAACGAACCTAAATCCTTTCATGAAGAAAGATTTAGAACAAAGTGATTGAAAAGCTCCTTCTTGACCAAAACACACGCAATGCTTTTCATGTTGCCACAATTGGTGAATTTTATCAAACAGAGTTTCCTCTGAACACTTTAGAAGCATCTACAGTGCTTCAAATACGCATATAAAATAAAGGACTAATTATTGATTTATATTTACCTAATATTTACTAAATTTTAGCACTTATAGAAGTTTTAATAAGGTCTAAGTAGCTTAGATATATCACACAAGACATTATACGACAGACTTAGAAATGCATCTGTTGATCCTATTTTGGTTTCACTGACTTGACTAGAAAGTTTTGAAGTCCCTTGAAATCCCCTGGGATTCTCAATTCATTTACCTTACCATGGGAATCTACCTAGAAGGCATTTGAACCCTGAGTGGAGAATTCACCAAGGACAGAAGATTATTTCTTCCCAGAGAACAACAGTGCCTGTGCCGCCTTCAAAGTGAAAGAATATACTTTGTGTTTCCCAGCAGCAGCAAGCAACTGTCATCTAAATAATCGATTCTCCTCATTCCTAACAGTAGAACCAGGGAGAGAGACTTTGAGGTTGGAAAAAATACCTTGAACCAGTTTAACAAAATAGAAGATAATACTAATAGTAACAGTGAAGATGTCAAACTGCCTGCTAAAATATACAAGCATATAAATATATTCAAAGATACAAATGAAATGCCAATATGGAACCTGCATCTTCCAGACAGCAACTAGCCCCAGTCCTAGTCCCAATGAGAGTCCAACCCCCGACTCCTTCCCAAAAAAAACAAACCCAGAAAAAGAGTCCATGCAGGCAGACAGCACAGGTGGAGAAGAAGAATAGTCAGTAACAACCCTTCCAGCCCAGCAGCACTAAATGCCTCTCTGCTCTCCTCAGGGTTCCTTTTATACTGAGCACCATGGAAAGGGACACCATGATTGGTCCATTTGGGTCACCTGACCCATCCTCTCCTCCCTACAAGCACAGTTGCCCCTCCTCCCTCATTGTAATTGCCTGCTCTGCCAGGAGCCCCAGAGAACTTTTATCCTGGGGCTCACAAACCAGGACAATACTACAACGGTAAGGAGTCACCAAAAAAATCACTTTTGTTTAATACTAAGCAAGAAATTTGGTATTAGACTTGGAAAAATGATCTTATCCCTAAATTTAGCTCATCTCTTTCTCTGCTTTTCTGCAGTGCTTCCAGCTTCTCCAGCTGTAGCCAGAAGTAAACTCCAGTTCTGAATGAGTAAATAAACAGCTGTCACACATACTTCTGCCATTCACAAGGAACAGGTGCATCTAGAACTGAAACAGAATCTAAGTCTCAAATTTTATCTTCCCCTTTGGGTACATACTCATTGTAGTAAAACCACCACACACCACTACTGATTTAGTTTATTACAGTAACATGTCTTGACCCACCAAGAGGACCCTCTCATTGTGTTAAGCCATAGAAGTCTGCCCATCCAACTTTCCATCTGCTATACATGAGTCACAATTTTATCAACCTTTCCTTTACTGTGATTCCTTGATGCTATGCTATTAACAAGAATCAACAAGTAATGGAAAACTATTATGGTCATTAAAGTATGCAGAGGAAAAGTAGCCAATCTGTGTTTATGCATGTGCCAGAAACCAGAATACACATTTTTTCCAGCTCACAAACACTTGAGAAAGGAATTTTGGTCCTGGCATTCTTAGGAAAAAAATCAAATGCCTGAAGGACATTTAGTTCCAGCAATGGTGAGGTCTTTTCTTGGTTCAGGCGTTTGTTGGCAAAGTTATTGAAAGGCGTCATTTTAAAAGTAAATAAAATCAACACATTTTATTAATGTTTTGAGAAAGACACACATTTCAAGTAGCTTATTTTCAGCCAAATACTGAAGCCATTTTTCAAAAGTTGCTCAGGAAAGCTTATTGAAATCAACAACAGGATTTGTCTCTCACAGTCATCTAAATAGCGCGTTTATTACTGAAGCAGTAGCAAAAAAAAGAGAGTCACTATGAATCATCCAAAATAACTATTTCCTTCATAAAGACTGACACTCAGCCAGATTAATTCTATCAGATCTTGGTGGACTTGGATGGAGTGGTCTTCAGCAGAACTTTGGACAACCTACAAGAAGCATATGGGCACACGAGAGTTAGAGCATAGATCTTGCCTCAAACTAAAAACTCATTCTTTACATCTTCTTTTTGTAAGTGTGAGGGGATATTAAGGACAGTGGGAAGTTTCTGCCAGGATGAAGGCAGAGTGGACTTCTGGAAGGAAATGTGTTTTCACCAAAAGAAAAAGGAAAAAATAAACATGGTGGAAAAAGAAGCCAACAATTTCCACTGAAAGAAAGAAAAACTATTAAAGGGAAAGAAGAAGTAAGAATACCTTCTTTGCTGACTTGTCACTTCCTATTGCCCTTTTTGTCTGACAGTGCCAAAATAACAAATTTACTTTTTACTTCTGTATTTAAAGGCTATATTATTTTTCTCTTCCTTTATTCATGTGTTTGCTTTTAAGTTGTGCTTGGTTTCACGTTTCCATTGCCTTTCCTCCTTCAAAAAGAACAGATATGGATATGGATTTCCTATAGAAGAGATGTTAATACCCTTCTTTTACTTTACTGCCTTCTCAAGAGGCTAGGCATAAGGGGGAGTTTTAGAGGCAGTCTATATTCTATCAAACAGTCTATTTTGTCTGTTGTTTGCTGTCTGACATCAGGCAGTTTCAAGATGCATTTGAGGAAAGCACTGAATTTCCCATTCCTTGACAACCTGCCCAGAGGAAAATACATTTTCTAGTATTTGTTTATTTACCAAAGTTGTTCTCTCCTCTGATTCATTCCTTACACTGGCCTATGTTGACTTTTCCTCTTTATTTGCTGAGTACCTGATTTATGATTGGGGCTGCTACACTTCATCACAATATAGTGCTGATAGTTTGGCAACAGTTTGCCCTGTTTCTTGAGTCTCCCACATCCCCTGTTTCAGGAAAGCATCAAAACTCCAGCTCACATGTGTTCTTCTGTAAACAGCCGCTATCCAAAGACATTCCTTTGCAAATGTCATTTTCCAAAAAAAAAAAAAAAAAGTTGCAAAAAATAACTCAGAGGAGCCAAAATGGCTACGAAAATTTTTAAAAAATTAAAATAAAAAATTAAGTATGTTTTTCATAGACTTGGCACTTTAAGTTGTCATATTATTTTAAAAACATTATTAAAAGGACCACACATTTCTTTCTGAGCCTGGCATGTGATCCCTAAGAGAAATCACATTTAAAATCCTAAATTCAGCAGGTGTCTCTGCCCTGTTTTCTCATAAAGAAAGATTCATCAAGTTCCATGTGCAGAGTACATGAAACTATCTTCAATCACGGACTTCTAAATGACAGATGTGACAAATTTCCAGGAGATTTAATCTGGGGAACTATTTCTAGAGCTGAGTCAAGTGAAGAAACAAGAATGTTGAAGTCAAGGCCCCTCTGCTTGAGGATCCATCTGTTATTTAAATGATATATTAGCAGTGTGCATGCTCACCGAAGCAACTCCTAGATACAAGCTGTCTCAAAATGCAGAATATTAGACTTCAGACACTCTTGGCACTGTAAAAGCTGTCAGCTTAGGTTACATAGTTTTTCACTGAAAAGTTAGTGTAATTATCTCAGTGTGTTTTTAAGAGGTGCACCATGCGTTCCCTTGGAAGCCCCACTTTCAGCAATACATTGCTTTTGGAATTTTTCCTACCTGAGCTACCATATCAGTGAGAGGGAAAAATAAAACAAAGTTCTTGCATTTAGATAACCACCAGGCACATGGCTAAACACAAACTACCAATGTAGCTCTTTAAGATTTGTGGTAACTGTGCTTACTATGTGCATTTGGCCTTATTGCACCAGTCTCTGTGCAGATATCAAGGTACTAAACATCTATCCTCATGCGTTGTCTCATGGACACTTACAAAGTTCAGACTGATTGAAAAGAAGAATGTATGTCCTGGAAAGAACAGTTATTTTCCAGCAGAATTAGATTTTGGTGATGGATGCTATAGGTGGTTCAGAAAGCAGATGTATATCATGGGACAGACCCTGGCTAAGGTAACTTAGAGCAGCTGCATCCCGTCTAGAATTCTCTACGCCTCTTTATCCGCATTAAGAAAAACAAGGTAGTAACAAGATGGCGAATGTGATTCATGTCCATATAACAATTTTCTTTTTAATAACTATTTTACCACAATCAGTGAGAAGCATTTGCAAGGCACGTGCAAGCCTATTCTTGACCAAATGGAAACTTTCTATGGAAATTCAGCTTTGCCAGGAAATGTTTCTTAGATGCAGGATGTAAATCAGACAGAGTCCTCACGCTGGAAACTCCAGTTGTCCTGTGGCTGCAACATTCATCTGACACTAAAGTGCTCTGCCCTTACATCACATCAGGTAAACAAGGGCTGCACTTGTATTTCTCATTTCCTAGTATTGTGTGTTAAACTACTGACTACCGCAGGTAAGATGTGTAACTCTCACCTCAGAGCAGTTATGCTCCTTCACTGCATTTCCTTCTCTCAAAATCCATAAAAATATGTCTTAACAGAAGGAAAACCACAGAAAAACTGTCTCATAAAGAACAGAAAGATTTGGGAAAACTCAGTAGCTTCCATTACCCAGAAGATCATATCCCAGGCAGCAGAACACAATACTAGCCTTCAATAAGACTTAGCTTGAAGGCAGAGCAAGTAAAAAATGTTTGTCTGTTCTACCAGCTTCTCCACAGTGCCACCATCAGTTCTGCAACCTAAAATGAGTACAAGTGGATCTTTGATCCAGAAGGGAAGTCAGATGTGCTGTAAAACAGGGGATGCCGAGACAAACAGCATCCATCCTACATCTATACCTTGTCTTTACTGTGTGAGTGTGGGGATTGAGCACAAATACCAGATTATTTCCAAAAGTGCAAAGAGATATTAATCTGTCCAAAGAACAAAAAAAAGGAGTCTGCTTCTGGCTTTCAGGCTCCAGAATGGCTCTGAAGAGCTGAGAAGAACATTCTTTTCTGGTCCTTCTCTGACTATAGTTTTCTAACATCTTTGTTGTAGGTGTAAATTTTGTCATATTGAAAAATCACCACTGCACAAATACTGATGGGCAGAAAAAATAAAAGCAAACATTTCACAGCTTTATTCCTCCTGTGAATTATTCTAACTATAATTTCAAATAATAGTTTCAAATTATTCACAAAATTATTTATTATATAATGATCATGAAAAAGTGGATTGATTTTGAGCCAGTCCTGGGAATCACAACCAATTGTTATTAAATGCAAGCTTTGTTCCTTGGACAGCTGGATGTGTACACAGGATTCTTTGAATGAATGCAAGATCGATTTTAAGTATTTAAAAAAAACATAATTCCAAATTAGTGAAGATTGACTTTACATTTACTTTAGTTGCAAATATTACTGGTGATGTGTCAATGAGCACAAATTTCAATGCAATGTGAACACAAAACATTGATTTGAAATGTGAGTGACATGATTACAACTGCACTCAGTTACGTCTAGAATTAGAGCTGAGCTACCACATCCAAATTCAGATGAGGATTTGTAACGTTCCAGCATGTGAGATTTTTAAACCAAGGATTTTGGGAATGATATGTTTTAAAGATTTGGCTCAGTCATTACATAACAGTCTGAATGGGTTTTTTAAAAGGTTTCACATAAAGAAAAAAAAAACCAAAAAATACTATTTTTTCATCCAGGTATTTTGATTCAATCTGTACTTTAAGCAGTACTTGTTTGCATAAAATCTTGCGTTTACTCCCTTTCGCATCACAATGTAACATCTGCTGGCAGCACTACTCTGATAAAAATCTTCCCTGACACCACACAATCACACTGAAATGACAGGCAGTGACCTGGACACCACTGCCCTAAGGAACACGAGCCAATTTTTTACACGAAATCCCATGACAGCTTTTCAAAATATTTTCAAACTAAATAAATACCAATTGATTATCACTTCAGTTCTGCACCTTTAGTGTTTTGTATTGCCTTTCTGACTCACAAGCAGGCAACCATTCTGGAACCTGTTAAGAAAACAACTGCACAACTCCATGATGTCAAACACACAGAGTATTACTGTGATTTAAGAGCAACTTCTGTCTGCTGCTTATATGGTTCTCTGGAGAGGTGACAGCCAACAGGAAGAATGTTCAGTACCATTACTGTCTATTTTCATTTGAGGACATAAAGGCTGTACAATGAGACACCCTCTGCTAACCACTGTTGGGATATATTTATTTACAGCTGGAATGATAATTACATGGATGGTTCTTTTAAGTCGAAGTATGGTTCTTCCTTTTTGTTTTAAAGTAAGGGTGATCATCCTAAATCTGTCATTACAAGTGGTGTTTGCCTTTTTTCTGATACTATATAAGACTGCCAGCCTGCCAGCTCAGCAAAGATATCAACAAGCACTTGTTTTGTTAACCAGATGAAAACAAGTGCATTTCAGTTTAAAAACTTCAGCGTTTGAAAAAATATGCTCTTCAAGCAAAAGAAACTCCCACTCTTCAAACAAACAAACAAAAAGTAGCAGTATATGGCAATTTGTATAAACAAGCAGTTCTCCCATGTGACTATGACTGCACACAACAAAGTTTCCAAGGCACTCTTACAACAATGTATTAAACTGGGATGTATATGTCTGTCCGTGGCTGGTGTGCAAGGAGAGAGATGCCTAACTTCTGCCTTGCCTTTTGCACCTTTGTCTCTCCAAGCATAGGCAGATTCTGTCATACTTGATTTCCAGTTATACACTTGATTTGAATCCTGATTTGTTGTCAGAAATCAAACGAGCAGAAAAAGAATATGGCAGGGAGCTGGTGTTGCCCAAAGGAGATGGAAGATGTCTTAATTCCACAATAATCCAGACACAGGCAGGACAGAGCATCTCCCTCTCTCTAGGGCGGAACACTACTTGGGTGAGTTCTCTTGTATCTCCCTCAGCTTCAGAGGACACCAGACCTGTCTTCGGGGACAGACACACTGTGGCAGTGCCCTGACTGACCCGTGGCCACGTACTGAGGGGAAGGGGCACGTGACTCTCTAAACAAAACTTAAGTGTGTTCCACAGATGAATCTTTCAGAGTCATTTTTTGTTACTGCTGCTGGGTTTTAGACACCAGTACACACAAACACTTGCTGGATGCAGGCATTCAATTTCTCAACACATCCTCAGACCCTAAACATGTACAAGCTTGTAAAGTAGCCTTAAAACATATTCTATAATGTACTACAGACTGTCAGTGCTACAGTTCTTTACATACTCTAAAAATCTATTGGTCTGAGTAGAAAAAACTCTTTCAGCAATTTTTTTTTTAAATCACTAGACTTTTAAAAAAATAAACAATATATATGTAATATATATACAATATT
>NW_009730605.1:0-2147 GCF_000703405.1 Apaloderma vittatum
GACGTCGTCTTTCAAAAAAAAAATAAAAAAAAGCCCCCAACCCGACAAACTAGCAAAACGCGCTCACCGGCTCCGCTGGAAGTAGTTGAGTAACGGGACCTCGGGGCTGGAGGGCTGAGAGGAGTCCCCGGATCGGGCTGCTCTTACTGCTCCTTCGTACGAGCGGCTCCATCTCTGCGAGGGAGCTCGCCGGAGCCCGGCACCCGGCAGTGCTCGCACCTCTGCCTGCTGGGGTCGGCTGGCTTCCGCCCAGTCCGTAGGTGATGGAAAATTCAGGGCAGAGTTTTGGGTAAAGGTGACTCAAGGTGTAAATAGCAACAGCTCCCACCCGCCAGCCTTGGCGGGGTCTCCCCGTTCTCCGAGGAGGAGGGAACAGCTCTTCATTTGCAGGGGGAAGCATGCTTTAAATGATAATGCTAAAGAATGGTTACCGGGGAATGCTGCAGGCTATGGGAGGCACCGTCATTTTTGCTTAAATCGCCTAAAATAGATGAATACGGTGTTTTGTGCAAATAACGGCTGAAGAATGCTAATACCGCTCGTTCCTCCCTCGCCTCCCCCACCTGGGTTGTAAAGTGTGACCCAGTAAACAAGTCTAACGGCAGCCTAGTTTATTTTGCATAAGCAAAACTAATTCGTCTCTCGAAGGTTGCTTTGGATACAAATTAAATGGAAAACTGTAGTTCAGGAGACAAAGTGTTGGCAATGCAGTTAAGAAAAATCTGGATTCTATGTCCTTAAGATAGTTTGACAAGGTTTTGTCATTTTACATGTCCTTTTTTTTTTTTTTAAGAGAAAATACTACTTCATCACATATTTCAGTGGCTTATTTTACGTTTAACTTTATAAATAACGAATCCTGGTTATTTAGCATGCATGACCTAAGGTATGAAGAATTAGCTTGTATTACCCTCATGATCAAGGTTACCCTAGTTAAATATTTGTTTCCTATTGTTGCCTTATAAGCCAAGTATTTTTAGTCCGGGCAAAATTAAAGCATACATAGTAGGAATATATAATGTCTTGCAAGTGAGAAAAACCATCACTGTACGGGCTGCGAGCAGTGAATGAGTTTTGAAGGTCATTCCCTCATGAGCGCAGATATTTCACGTCTTGCCGAGATCCGTAGCGTTTCCTCACCCAGGCTGTTTCTGCGCCTCTTGTTTCTAATTTATGCACGTCTATTTTTACTTAAATACGGAGAAACTGTCCAAAGCATAAGTCATCGTTTTCATACGCAGTGCTGTTAATCACGGCGCGCATCTGAGGAGCAAGGCTGCTCGCTGGAAGTTTTTGACGTGTATTTTTTGCTGTTCGTGCTGCTTGCCCCAGCAGCGCGTGGGGACGGGGATGGGCTTTGTACCCTCCTGGAGCATGGCCCCTCCGTCAGGCCATCGGGCTTCTCCATGGCTGGGGAACAGAAAGAAGCACTCGGAGGCAGAGTTGATTTTAAGAGGCCTTATTTATGTTGCAGATGTTGGTACTGGGTAATTCTGTCAACAAAATTAACCTCTGGCTGTGCTTGGTAAAGGCACGTGAGTAGGTGGTTTGGTGCTGCTAGATAATACTGGAATATTTGATTTCTACATAAAGCCTTTTAAAAATTTGATTGTCCGAGTTTACTTTGCTAATATTCCCATGTTGAGTGAAGGGCTCATTGTCTGAGCTTGAAGAATCCTTCCTCTCTTCCACCCTACTTTTCACTGCCCAACAGCCCATCCGAGCAGGTGGAGGAGCCTGGAGGGCTTGTCCCTGCGGGCACAGGGACAGTGTTGGGGGGACAGAGCTGCCACAGGGTCTACACTGGGTCAAAACCTCCCTAAGTGGTTTTATTGTTGGTTTGGATTGGTTTTTTGGGCATATTTTTTCTCCATATACTTTTTTTCCCATAATTTGCTGGTTTGAGGAGGACGCTGCCCCCGCGTCCAGCCCCACTGGGTGTCTGGGGACGGTCTGTGTCTGCTGGCAAGCGGGGCCGGGGGGGTCTCAGCCACTCATCGAGCCTGGGGGGCTCTCAGCAGCTGGCTGGACACACAGATGTTGGGCTTTCTTGATTCAGAAAAGCTGTTACTTTAATAATGTCATGTGCCACAAAGCAGTAGAGGCTGTAGTTTGCAGCGCGGGCACCGTCAGACGTGAGGTGCCCG
>NW_009730605.1:2217-14273 GCF_000703405.1 Apaloderma vittatum
GTGGGGAGCGCCTTGGCTTGGCAGCTGGTCCCGACAGCTTTTTGTTCCTCTGTGTGGCAAGGGTCTGGCCTAGCAGTATATTTAATTTATATCTCCTACCTTGCGCCCCGTGACGCCGAACCCAAGCGCACAGCAGTTTGCCGGCCGGGCAGCCTCGCAGCCGTCGCTGGAATAAAGCAAGCTTTGAAAAAACGAGGCAATGTTCTCGCGCTGTGGTTTCGCTGTGACTGAGCTGCTTGTCTGAGGAAATGTTTTAAATTCTTTGCTGTGGTGTCAGTGGTGGTATAAAAGGCTTGAAATAATTAACGATTTGCCATTGCTCGGTGCATCAAGCATTTTCCTGAAGAGACAGCGGCGTTTTGTTTCAAACCTCAGTAGTACTACAAGAATGTGGAGACATGAGAAAATAAACATGAAAATGTGATTTCTTAGATTCAGGATGTGAGAACTTTCTTGCATAAGACTGAAAATAAAGGCAAATGAGCTCTTGACTGAGCTCTTGGACGAACCCCGCGTTTTCCACATGAAGCACAAAGTTCATTAGGAGACCTGACAGGATCATTAATAACAGGCAGTCAACACAAAAGGGGAACCTTGGGGTTTTGCAGCGCTGGCTACTGCGAAGGTTATTTGTTCATTATCTTTTTATCTTCCGAGAGTTTCCAATCTCTTTTCCCGGGAAATAGGTTAGCAGACCGCTGCTTGTGCAGTGGGCTCTCTTCTCTGAAGTCCCGAGCAGAGGTGAAGTGCTCCGCACCGGGGTTGCTCCCTGCTGCCAGAGACCGCAAGGTGTTGTGCCGAGAAGTTGCTATGGGCTCCCGGAGCCTCCCCTTCTCCTGCAGCCTGAACCCCGGCTGTGGGAACGGGGACTGATGCTGAACCTGTCATCGGAAACGCATTGCAGAGCAGGCTTTGGGTCCGAGGCTGGAGGTCCGTGGGGAGCTCTCAGAGCATCCCCCGGTCTCGTGGTCCGGCACCAGCGAGGCTCTGCCAAAGCCACCACGACACCAGCGCGTTGCAGTAGCGAGGAGAAGCCCATCAGCAAAGCCTCTGGGCTGCAGGATTGCCCCCTCCCAGCCTGCAGGACCCAGGGACGGTCATAGCGATGGCAGCGCAGGTTTCTTTGGCCAGTTTGCCGTTGATTCTACTTGAAGGAACGTTTTTATTTATAGAATTGGAATTGTGTTTGCAACTGAAGCCTGTATCATCCTCGCTCAGCTGAGTCTCTGTAGAGCTGCTCGCTGTCGGGGCAGCATCCTTCATTCCTCCTCACACAATTTGCATACATATGGTTTGTGGGCTCCGAAGAAAGCTGCCTGAAATGCATGATAAATTTGAAGACAAAGTAACAGTCAAAGCTGAGAGTTTCTTGGGTTTCATCTCCTTTTCCCTTTTAGATTTATTTCCAAGTATACAATTTCAATTTCAAAGGACACAAAAGGCAGTTGAGGAAAACATCCACTAAATGTCCACTGAAAAGCTAGTGACATTTTTACTCTCGTTTTAATGGGAGGCAGAAACACAAGTTGTTATGGAGACCCATTGAAAATATTTCTAGCGCTGCTATTTCTTCACCAGCTGAAATGTCTGTTTTCCGTTAACTTTTCATACCTGTTTTACAATGTTACCTGCTGTGAAACTGCCAGTTATCCCCCCCTTAGGAGCCTGTTTCCTGACAGAACTGCTTTGCTTATCATTTTCCCATATACCTTGTTGAAGACAAATATAGATACAGGTAGATATAGATGGAGATATACACACACATGCACGCACACGGTAATGTTGTGGAAAGGCATGCACAGCAGCAGCATGAAAGAAGAAATGTTCTGCTTCTGCCAGGTACGAATTAGGTAATGCACAGCAAAAGCCCTTTTTTAAGATGTCTGGGGAATACCAAAAGTGCCTTGAGCAGCCCAGTTATTTTTTAATTTTTGACTCACTCTCTCCACGAGCTCAGAGGGATCGTGTGGATGGGAATGACGTCTGCGGCCACGTCCCAGTGAAGCCGAGACTCGCACAGTGCGTCGGTTTGCCCTGTACAAGACTAGAGGCACCACAGGTGTCTGTGATCCCTCACTCCTGCCGCGCCTGGCAGACCTGTTTTCTAGCTGAAACCTTGCAGAGTGACTTCTCTTGGAAGCCTCGTAGGAAGATGGGCAGAGACCGTGTAGCGGGCAAGACCCTCGCTGAGAGACCATCGCTGGTAGCGGGCAGGGTCCTGGTGGAGATGCCGTCAGGCTGTGGAAGCTCCTTCACAGCTCGCGTGGGGGTGGGTGTCCTCTCTGGGGTCTGTGGCATCATGCGTGAAGGTGGATTTCTGAGCGTGGGAACAGCCTCTGCCTGCCCAGCATTGGGTGAATTTGGGTGGAGAGTAGAGTCCTTGTTGACTTTGGGGAGTAGGAACTCGATAGCCAACAGCTCTTGGTCCTGCGTGTTGGAGGATGGCGTGTGCTTCTCTTTGTCCCGTGCTCTGGGAGGTGGGAGCTCGGCAGCAGGAAAAACCAAACCCTGTGGTTGTCTTCACCTCTTCAGCCTTCTGGGGTACCTGAAGGACTGCCACGTACCTCGTGGTTTGTGCAGGGCCGGTGGCAGTGCAGACTGCACGTGTGCTCCCACTGCAGCAGGACCGGTTCCTCTGTGTCGCCGAGTTAGGGGATGGCATCACAGAGCAAACCCTCCAAGATCACTGCGCTCCTGCTTTCCAAAGGGCAGAGGAAGCATGGCACCCTGTCACTCGCTGGAAATGACAGCACATTCCTGGAGGCGGCTGGGGAACAAGCAGGGGTTTGCCATGCGGGAAGTGCTGTGTTTTATTTGCTGTCAATTTTGTCAAGAAGAGACAAAAACCTCCTTCGCGCTGGAGTGAGGTGTTGGTGTGGTTGCAGAGAGAACTGAGCGGTGCTTCTGTCATCAGCCGCTTGTTTGTGGTCACAAAAACCCAATTATTGTTTGGTTACAGAAAGCTTTGGAGTTGCTTCTGCAAATAAGAAGGTTTCAGGTCAAATTCTTTTCTTTGAAATTTTTCCGGTGTGAATTATCACAGCGGTATGAGAGCGATTTCGTATTGATGATCTGGAATTGCGTGTGAGGCTGATGAATCCACGGTGAGTGTCTGCAGAGACTGTGGCTCCTGCACGGCAAGAAGGGGACAGGAGCAGGTTCTGATGGGCACAGTGAACATGGGGCTGGGCCAGGGCGATGATCTGAACGGATGGGGCTAGATCCCCTCCTCTGTCAGGGTTTGTAGTTAGTTATTTATGGTCGTCGTTCCTACCAGCCTTTTTGGAAGCTTCAGAACTCATGAAAATAGATCCTAATTTGTTTCTTCATCGACCACCTCTCAAGGATTCCCCCCATGTGTTCCTGACAGCGTTGCGACTGCTGTGGCTCGTGGCGACTTCCTAAAATCTGCTCAAATTTATGTGGCACCTTCATCGTCTCAGCAGACGTTTTTCTTGTGGTCCCTTCCCATGTCAGCAGAGCTCTGCCAGCTGCTGCCGGAGCCCAGGAGAACGGCAAAACCGCCTTCTTCACCCACGCCAGGAAGGAATTTACACCGCGAATGGTTTTTTGAGCTTTCACCTAAGCACAGCAACACCTTAACCAACCCTCGTTTTGCACGTGGCGCTGTTAGCTGGTGGATCTGGTTTTATGACGCTCCTTACAGAACTGGGTACCCAGGTATGCACCTTCCCGGGACTGCAGAGCAAACTGCGGCTGGAGGCCGGGCTGAAGCGGAGGTTGCTTTGCTCCAAGCACCAGGACAGCAGAGGAGACGCAGAAGAAACGGCATGAATCTTCAGAAAGCTCTCAAGAAGCAAGAAGGCTCTGTGTGCACCAGTAAGGATGCCAGGATTGGTGTTTATATGGTCATCTGCATTTATACAGAAACCCCAGAGTATCTTCTGAGCACGGGGCACGAGGTGTGAGCAATCCACCCTGCCAGGACACGGACGCGAAAGCTTTTTGTTGTTACTCTGCAACGAGTGGACTGGGATGGCAGAGTGAAGATCCCCGGCTTCGCTGAGCTGTGCAAAATACTGGCACTTCTAGAAAATAAAAATGTGGATGTTAGACAGTTTTATCTATGTTTAAATTACTTTTCTTTTAAAAAAACAAACGAAGAAAAGAATCTCATGAAACAGATCACCCCTGAGGTGTATTTGCCTGTGTGGTTTGTGTTCAGGGGTGCTGGAGGGTGGAGGGGGCAGGAGCGTGGTGGATCAGGCAGGGGCAGGAGCTGTGCTGGCTTGTTGGGCACAAATCCCAAAGATCAGCTCCTTCCAGAAAAGGAGGTGTTGGAAAGTGTATTTCTTTCCGGATTCCTGTGCTGGCAGTGGGGTTGGGGCAACAGTTGCCTTGGCCAGTCAGGATCTGGTTCTTCTCCTCCATCATCCTCATGGGTTGTTGTTGTTTGTGCACGTGCCTACCTGGCCGTCTCAAAAGAAAATATATTTTTAAGCTCCACGCTCAAATCCTGCGCGTCTGCCCCTGCTGCCACCACCTGCCTCCAGTTCAAACAAGCGACTCTTATTTTGTGTATTGTGGCACGAGGAGTTCTCGCAGCTGAAGGCAGCTATTAAATATCCATTACGCTGTTTTCATTGCTAGATAGAAGATTAACTGCTGCCTTTGGCCTTCAGGAGCGTTTGGGAAAAAAAAAAGTCTGAAGTCAGCGAACCTCGTCCCCCAGGTCGGTGGGTGGATGCCTGACAGCCGCCCGCGATCTTTCTCTCCCCTTGCTCCATGGCACAGATTTTGCAATGATCTGACTTTCCAGGAATTTACCGGGTGTGATGTACCGGGCTGCGGTTGTTTCTAGAGCGACGGGTGGGATTTGGGGCTGGCCGGGCCGTTTTCCTGTGCCCAGCACCGAGGTTGTTGTGTAATTATGGCCAGGGCTGAGCTGAATCTCTGCAAAAAATGCCCAGTCCTTAGAGTCTTATTTTTTCTGAAAAGGACCAGTGCAGGGGGCAGTTGAGTGGGTTGTGCTTCAGACATCGGTGGGGAACGGCTCTTTCTTTTAAGCAAAAAATCAGATTTTTTTGTAACTGTGGGTGGACTGATCTGGCGTGGTCCTGGGGAGCAGCTGGGCACTTTATTCCTCCTGCAATGTCGTTTTAAAGATGGAGACCCCACTTTGCCTTTATATACCCTTTGCCAGTTACCACCCATGTAGATTAGTTTCACTGGTAACCATTGCCTTCATTTCCAGGAGTGACCTGGCAGCTGAAATTTCTTGAGGAATGCAGTTTATTCTGCACGCACACAAAATGCAAGATGCCGTCGTGCTTCCTCTGCCTTGTTCTCTGCCGGGGACAACAGGGGTGAAATACAGTAAAATCGTATTTTACTCAATCAAGGCAGCAGCTGTCTCTCCAGATACACATCAGGAGCGGGGCTGCTGAGCAAGATGGTGCCATTTTTATGTAACCAGTTTGTAGAGCACAGTCGTATTTTAAGCCAGAGGATCTTTCACCTGCTCTAAGGATCAACTTGATGCTTCCATTGGTGGCTGATCCCAGTTCTCCTTATAGAAAGGTCAATGTCTGTTCTCCCAAGCTGTTCAGTCTTTGGTCCTGCCCGAGAAAGTTGGTGTAAAATGGAAACTGCCCTTCTGCAGACAAGGGAACGGAGTGAAAATCCCACCTGGGTTCGTAGGATGTGCTTTGCACGGTGAAAATGCAAAGGTTAGGAAATTCCTCCCAATGAGGTGTGAGCATTGCAGGGCTCAGAGCTGCGAGCCAGCTGTGCCCTAATAATTTAAAAATAATTTTAACATATTTTCTTTGGATTTTCAATCTGGGAGCCTTTCTCTACTCTTGGCCAGGTTGTGGTCCCGCACAGCCAGAGCTGAAAGGATGCTGAGACCCATTTTCTTTCCCTGGGAGAGACAATTTTCTGCATTGAGCATCTCGTCGGAAATTCAGAGTTCGCACATATTTTAGCCCTTCATATCTGGCAGTAAAGAATGTGAGCACTGGAGTCCTGAGCATGGAGAAAAATCTTGGGCTGGTTCGGGATGCAGTGGGAGGGAGTGAAATAAGGTGGGTCAGTAGGTGCCAGGTAGATGAAGCGTGGTTATAAATGATAAATAACAAAAGTCTCGTGGTGTTGGGCTTTGGGGCCAGAGAGACCTCAGCTAGTTAATGCCAGGTGTCAAAATGTGATCAATGCTGCAGCTGGAAACAGAATGTTTTGGCTGCATAATGTCTGTTACCAAAGACTTTAATTACAGTGGCATATCTGTCATATCGATGAGGTTTTCCTGTTTTTTAGAGGGTTTATATCAGTGCTGCTTCAGATCATATTGGCTTTTAGCTTGGCTAAAGCTGGAATCCCAAGGGAAATATCCGTAGAGCTGCCTATGTGAAATTTTTCTCTAATAAAAAAATTACAAAAATTGACGAAGCCATTCTGGAGCTAGAGAGAGACCTTAGGAATACATAGATTAGACAGTTTATAGCGATTGTAACTGTGCGTTATCTATCTACATAACTGGTAGAATGGACAGTATCTTGGGGCTGGATAAAAAAGCTGGAATCCAATATAGTTATGTTTGAAAAATAGATAAGAGACATGCTGAGCAGGTACTTTTCATGAATCGATTTAATTCTCATTAGCGTTGCACTATATAGCTTGCTGACTAATATTTCTGGCTTGCAAACAACAATGGCTTTCCAAAGGAAATGTGTAATGAGAACAGAATGTCTTTGGGATCTGAAAACCCTGGAGCTCCTGGAAGTGGAGAAGAGAAAACGTGAGGGCAATAGAAAATGCGGCAGCAGAGGAGAGGGTTGGGGATGGCGACGAGGCAGGATCAGGGCTGTTGCGATGAGGTGGGTGTTGGGAGCGTCCCCCATCCTCCTCCATCCACCCAGAGACCCCCACGTTGCTGGGACCCCGCCTCAGCTCCTGCCCTTGCAGTTGGACCTCCCTCCAAAGGTATCTCTCTTGGACCAAGCTCCTGCCTTGGCGTTCCTGGGCTGTTCCTCAATATGAAGCTTCTTCTCCTGGTCCAGAATGGGCTTTTCTGATCCAGGTCCTTGTTACTACTGTCCTTCCTTTCTTCTGCTTAGGTGTCTTCACAGTTTTATCACAGAATCATTGAATTGCAGCAGGGCAGGGTTAGACCAGGCATTAGGAAAAATCTGTTCCCAGCAAGAGCGGTCAGAGCTTGGCACAGGCTGCCCGGGGAGGGGGTTGAGTCCCCATCCATGGGAGTGTTTCAAGGTTGTTGAGATGTGGGGCTGGGGGAGATGGGTTAGGGGTGAGCTTGGCAGAGCAGGGTCAGCGGTTGGGCTGGATGATCCCAGGGGTTGTTTCCAACCTGAATGATTCTATTTGGTTTAGGTTGGAAGGGACCTTAAAGATCATCCAATTCCATCCCCCTGCCATGGGCAGGGACACCTCCCACCAGACCAGATGTCCTGGCTGGGAGCCTGCCTCTGCCCTGCCTTGCTGGGAGCTTGCACATCTCCTTGGCAGAGCTTTGGTATTGGTTGGGTACAGTATCCCCTGGATTAACATCTGGGGTTTGTTCTAGATGTAAATAAGGTGCTAATACAGAATTAATCCCAACATCGTGTGCCTTAACAGTGATTTCTCCTCTGCCCTTATGGGATGCTTCCTGCTGTCAGCATTGACCCATTGGCCCCTTGGCAAAATCCCCCAGAATTAAATAAACCCAAAATAACAGGGCTTGGGTGAAAGAAATATGGTTGCAGCTTTCCTTAGTAACCGCCAAGCAGCGAGCATTCCTATTTCTATAGGGCTTTTTAATTAACATGTGGCATTTTGTTCCAGGGATGTCACTGAGTGTAATGGGGAATGATGTCTGAGGCATTTTAGGCTGGTTTGGTTTTAAACTTCTGTGGGCGGTGTGTAATTCTCAGCTAGCTCTGCTGGGCTTTTCCAAAGAGACGCGGTTTTCGGACACGGTTAATCTCCGTATCCGCATGCTGATGCTGATGAGCCGTGTCCGGCTGGCGAGGGGGAGCAGCAGCTCAGCCTCTGCACCTAGAGTTTGTCAGGGAGCTGCTCAGGATCCACCCTGCACTGCAGCCTCCTTCGGCTGCAGAACTGGGCTGACAGCTCATCCGTGTCCCGTCCAAGTCCTCTGTGGACACGTTGGTGAGAGCCCGGGCGCAGGGAGCACGTGAGGAGGGAGCTGGCATTTGCCCGGCGCCGTGCTCGGCTCCTGGGCCGTGGGCAGGGAGAAGGATTCCCCTGTACAGGGTTGATGTTGTTTTGCAGCGAGGATGACTTCATGGTACAAGGCTGACGTTGCTTTGCAGGGAGAGTGATTTCATGGTGCAGGTTGACGGCGTTTTGCACTGCAGGGCAAAGCAGAGCAGCCTGCCACGAAGGCTTTTGCTTCTCACAGGGCAGGGCACATCCCGACCCTTCGTGTCTTGCACCAGACAAGGAGGCTGAAGCCCGTTGCAGGGTGCAGGACCCCAGGAGGGGCAGCTGCAGCAGCCCAGGGTTGAGCAATGAGTGCTGGTGCTGTGGTCACAGCTCCTCACCCATAACCACCTCAAGACCTGCAAACCCCCAGCGACAGGGTTCTGAGCCTGTAACACAACTGCAGTGTTTTGGAGGAGAAGGTGATCCGTTCTCAGGTACAAAGAAGTACCAGACCCAGCAGTGGTGAGCAGGTCCCCCTAAGGGACAACTGCGAGGGAACGGCAGTGCCAAACACCGCTGGCTTCGGTGACAGCGTGGGGACAAGCAGGAGATGGCTCCAACCTGGGGCAGAGCTCCCTCCCCAGGAACCTCCCTGCGGGAAGGATCATCCCGGCCGAGCTGCAGCTCAGTGACGGGTCCTGCCTCGCTGGGTGAGGGGGGAGCAGCCGCGGGTTTTGCCAGGGGAGTGCGTTAGGAAGGGAGAGCGTGGGCAATTAAACCTCGCGCGCTCAAAGCAGAAATTTCCAAATCCCTCCGTCTCTCTGTTTACCCCCTGGAAGTGAGCAGGGAGAAGATGTATTCTCTGAGCCTAATCTGCTGTGCTGTTATTTCCTAATGAGCCTTTGCAGCCCATGGCAGGACTTGGGCAGGGACAGCTGGGGCTCCTGCGTCCCAGCAGACCCAGTGCCCATCCCAGGCACAGGGCAACTGGGAGAACTGGAACTGAGAGCTGTGCCCAGGCAGCCTCTTCAGTGTCCTTTGTGAGGTTATCATTGGCAGACTAAGGAGGGATTTTGGGTGCCTCCCCCTGCCTGGGCTGTGGAAGTAGGCAGCTGCCCCTGCCAGGCCATCATCTTCCTCCCTCCCATGGCTTTTTTCTGTTATGGCTAATTGAGCTCTCCTTCACTTAAATTCTGAATCAAAATTCGGATTCCCCAGGATCAATGTGAATGTTGCACCCCAGGTCTAGAAAACGGGCTGCTCTTCCCAACTGCGGTGTCCAAAAAGCTTCCCCAAGCTCAAGGGAGCTGGCGTTTCCCTCGCTGAGCCAGCACCAGTGCTGGACCTTAACTGAAACGAAGAACTATTCATTTAACCCCACCTCTGAGCGCAAGATTTCCCATTCCCTCTGCTCATGTGCTTATTCCTCACTGCTGCGAAGAAGTGCCGTTGTCAGCAGACGTGGCCTCGGGGCCGGCCCGGGGGTCTTGGCAGAGGTGTTGGCTCGGTGGTTGAGGTGCCTGCAAGGACGAATGTGAGGATGAGGAGGTGAGCTGAGCTGGGCTGCAGTTCCGCACCCTCTACGGTTTCCACGAGACGGACATAAAAGTAAGAAGCAGCCCAGGATGGCTTCAGCGTTGGCTTCTGCATGGACTTGGGAAACCCTAAATCAGCCTGAAAGGCGTGACTGCACGTTGACCCCCGGAGACGCTGCCTAATTGTTTTTCTTTTGCTTTGTGCCACGGATCTCTGCGGAGAGAGAGGAAGAGTCAGCGCTGCGGTGGGGCTGGGGATTGCCATGGGAACGGAGGAGCGGGGCTGGTGGCGAGCAGGGGACACCACCTTCGCCTGGGAGAGGCCCTCGTCCCCGCTCCTGCTCTGGGGACATCGTGCTGGAGCTTCAGGTCCAACCCCTGGAGGTGATAATGAGGAGCCATAACCCGGTGGTGTTAGAGCAGATCTAGCATCAGTCGGGTCCTCGGCACCGGTGAGGAGGGTGCTGAGCTGCTCCATGGGCCTTGTACCAGATGGATGCCCTGGGATGCCCCCAGCTAGTGCAGGGGATTAAGGCCACTGATAGATGGGACCTTGTCCTTCCTCTTTGTTCCTTGCTTATTTCATCCGTAAAACCTGTGTTTCCATGGGAATGGGGACACTTGGGCTGTGGAAGCTGAGGCGTGGAGCTGCCGAGGGATGAGCTTCTCTTTGGAGTTGGCCAGAACTGACTCGAGTTGTTCCTGATGACCAGCCTGTCTGCAGATGATAGGATTATTTACGATCGGTGGCAGGTTCCTGGGCTGACCTGTGCTGCGTGCAGGTAGCGCTGATGTGATTATGTTGCTGAAGGAGCCGTGCAGTTCCCTTCCCTGGTGTTTTCTCAGTGGCCGAGCAGAGGAAATACGGTGCCATTTTGCTGTTGTGTTCTTCCAAGTGAGCAAGCTGGCATGAAATAACCCTTACACAGAGCAAGCACGAAGAGGGTGAGTGCTCATGGCATGCTGTCTTTTTAGGTGTGTTTGGGAAAATAAAATCATCCGGTGAACTACGGGAGCGAAAAGAGACTGTTTTGAATGCGGGTGCTTCTTGTGTAAGTGCTACAATTATTCTGGCCTTTATTTAGAGTGCCAGTTAGACACGGTGATAGCACCAGGGTGAAAATATCATGCTTTTGCCTGGATTGCATCCACTGCCAAGGGAAGAGCAGACAGGGCCAGTGGAGCTTGGTAAGAGGTTAGCAACAGATTCACTCAAGCCCTTAAAATATTTATGGCATTGTAATCCATACACATTTTAAGCATATTTGACATCATCCTGCTCGGCTCCTCTATCAGGCGCTGCTTATGGAGAGACTCCAGAGAGCCTCGCTGTGCGGCTGGCAGGAGGTAGCTGCAGGTAGCCGTGCAGCGTGTGTGTATTTTTATAGCAGAGATTTAAAAAGGAGTCGTGAAGTCTGTTCCTGGAGAGCTCTTTGCAGCACGAGGAGGGGCTTTGCACAGCGCTCGCCAAGGGTGAGGTTGGGGTGCAGGATGCGTGCTGGCGCTGGCTGGCCGAGGGGGGGTTTGGCCGTGGGGCTTATCCCCTCCTTGCACGCCTGGCCACCCCCCACAGGAAGGTGAAGCAGCCCGAGGAGGAGAAGACACCTCAGACATTTCATCAGTGACTCCAAGTCACCCCGTCAGTCGCTGCCTTCCCCTGCCCGGGGCTGCGGGAGGACCCGTCCCCACTGAGGCTGGCGAGGCTCGCGGGCTGTCGCGCCGCAGCAGCTGGGTTTGGGGAAATTGTGCAGCTCTCGGCACAGCCGCGAGGATTTTGGGTTCCTTTGAAGCTATCAAAACCCAGCTAAGCGGGGTGGATCGTCTCTTCAGCTGGGAGATTTGTCTGCACAGCTGCAAGGCAGCACTTCTCCCTTCATCCTTCCTCCCTCCTCCCTCGCTGGTTTTCGGTCGTGTCCTGCATGGCTGAGAGAGCAGCTGCCTCCTCCCCCTCCTCCTCCTCCTCCTGTGGGGGGGGAGCGCTGTGGAGGGGCCGGGACAGGGGGGATGGGCCGGGCACGGCGCAGGTGTTGGGCTGCGGGTTCTGACAGCACCAGCACCCGCACATGGTCCGTGAAGCCCCACTGGGTGTTGATTCCTTGGAAATGAGGCTAAGATTGCTGTGGAGGAGATTCGAAAAATCCTCAGAACTGGAAATGTTGATGCCTCTTTCCTCTCTGCCATGGCACAGAGGTACATTTTTTAATTTAAAAAGTCCTAGGATTTTTTTTTCTCCCTTATGGTAAAACAATTTTTTTAAAATAATATCCCAAAGAAAGCCTTCTTAGGCCAGATTGCATCAGGCGTGCTGCAGCATCTCCCCTTTTTCTCTGCAGTGTATCTCCTCCAGTACTTTCCTCGCTCCCGCCCTGTTCACCATGAGACCGCTGCCTG
>NW_009730605.1:14348-17823 GCF_000703405.1 Apaloderma vittatum
TGGAGGAGAAGGGCACAGGTGGACGCAAAACCTCTCCTGAAGCCGCTGTGGGAGCAGCGCTGGGAGGGTTGGGGTGGTCGCTGTGGGCTCCCCTTTGGGCGCTCGGTGGTTTTGGGAAGCTCCTGCAAGGCTCCGAGGTGGAGCAGGGAACCTGCTGGAGGACAGGAGGACGTGGGCTGGGTGGCAGCGGTGCCCAGAGGTGGCTGCCACAGCTGGAATTCGGCTCTCATCTCTTGGGATGATGTACTGGGAGGTACGTTTGTTGTGTCTGTGGCATCATTTTACCTCCATGGAGCCTGTTAGTGGTGCTCTCTGCTGAAAACTGAGGCCGTGCTGGGGTTATCAGTGTGGCGAAAGCCTCAGTGCTCTGCCGGGCTGCAAGGACCCACGTGACTGAGTAAATAAACCTCTGCTTGGAGCTGTGGGAGGGAAGGTGCTGTGAGACCACCACGTGTTCCGCTACCTGGGAGGGGAATGGGGAATTCTTGGCAGGGACCGGGGCGGTTGGCATCTTCCAGCAGAGGACACCGTTGTTTGCATGTACATTGGCCCTTTCTTCTACCTTTTTCTCTCTTGGTAGCTGAAATCTTCCAAGCTTTTCACCTCCTAGGCTTTCCCTTGACCCAGAAATATTTCTGCCTGCCTGCCGTTGTCTGTGGTGACCACAGGCTGCTGTGAACTGGGGCCAAGGAGCACGACGAGAGGTTTTTGTGCTCCTGACGGTCTCCGTGGGAATGGGGCAGTAGGGCTTTTTCTTTTTGGGGAAGACCATTCCCATGGCCCCTCGAGCCCTGGGCAGCCTCATCTGCCTCGTTGGGGTGGGTGATGGGGCAGCCACCACGGCTGCCAGCGTGTCCCCAGGCTGGTGTGAGATGACATGCTGACATTTGTTGTTGAGATGATGTTCACAACAGTGGGAGCAGCAGGATATTTGTAGAATGCGTTGGGTTGGAAGGGACCTTTAAAGGTCATCTAGTTCAAAAGGGTCTCATCAGACGCAGGGGCCGATCCCAGAGACCTGGGTTGCATCTTTGCAATATTTGTCATTTTGGATATCTGGTCGAGCATCTTCCTTCCGTTGGGCGCTGCGCTGTTCCTGAGGCCATCCTCCGGCCTCACCAGCTTGGCCGTGTGGCCGTTGGTGTTTTGGCAGCTGCCGGGAAGGCAGGGCTGGGCCCTTGCCCTCTCCAGCTCCTGAGGGCACTCATGATCTCTGCCTGGATCCACGCAGGAGGTTACTCCGGTGGGATAGATGACTCTGGGGCGCTGGCGCTGCAGACAGGGACGTGTGGCTTCACGCTAGCCCTGGAATGGAGATGTGACACAGGGCCGTGGTGGCCCTGGCACCACCAAGGCGTTGCTTACCCAATCCATGCGTGAAGACATGGCAGAAGAACCAGAGGCAGAGCAGTAGCTGCCCAGCCCAGGCGTGTCCACCAGCTGGGGACTCGAGGCGGGATGAATGAGGGGACCGCCAGCTGCTGGCACTGCCTCACCTGCTCTGTGGGGACAGGAACTTATTTTCTATCCAAAAAAAAGAAGTCAATTTTAACAAGCCAGTTGCCTTGCTGCTTAAGGGATAATTCTTGTCAATCTGCCACTTTTTACTCTGATGCGCTAAAAATAGCACATTATTTCCAGGCAGTAATTGCACATCCTGTAGTCGTAATGAGCTCTTAAGGTAATTACCTTTTAGTGGGAAAGAGCTGAAGACAGGGTGTGTTTGGCTGACAAAGAGAGGGTTTTCAAGAAGCCTGAGAGATTCTGTGCTCAGCCGTCCCACCACAGGGGTGAAGCATCTGCGGGGAGCTGGGAAGGCCATGGCACGTCAGCCCTTCCCCAATTTCTCCACCGGGGTGTTTGGGGATGAGGGTCCCCATCACACATCACCCTGCCCTGCACCTCCTCGGCGGGGAATGCTGGAGTAAGCATCGTCGTGGTGCTTGTTATTGAGGGTACACGAGGGGTGAATATCATCTGGAAAGGTGCCAGGCCCCAGCTTCCCATCTATGAAATAATGGTTTAGTGTTATTTCATTTCTTTGAAGCTGTATTTAAAAGCACCTTCCCATAGCTGCAGGGTGTCTTAACAGGAATCGTGACACAAACTTAGAAAGGGCGACGTGCCACTCGCTCTTATCGAGCTTTGCCCTGCAAAAGGTCACCCTAAAAGCCCCCTCTCCCCGTTGGTTCTCGGTGCCTGGGGGGCTGCCGGAGCGGGTGGGGAGGCAACAGACCCACCTTTCCCCTGAGCACGGTTTGCTATCCCTGAGTCAATAAATAATCTCTTGTATTATTGCTCTGCTTCCCAGCCTCGTAAATCAATTTACCATGTTGTAGAGTATCTAGTGCTTGCCTGAAATAGGTAAATTACATCTACTGCTGTTATGTCTTTGTAGCTAATTTGATAACATATTAAGAATACAAACCATTAGAATGTTTTTGGCTGAATCAATTTTCTTTTTGTAAGGCAGAGGTGCTGATCTTAACAGTACAATGCATTTCCCAATCCTGTGTAATCCTGTGGCTTTTCTTTATCGCAGTCTCCAATGTATTTCCACAATTACAGCCAGATTTATATATCTGCAGTTCCATTCCTGCACAGTGATGCTGGGATATAACCTCTGAAGCTTCGTGTTTCTGCAGCTGCCCCAGGTATGCAGCGCCTTGCTCCGAGGGGAAAAGCTTGTAAAGCCGTAACTCATCTTTTATGGAGGCAGGATTTCCTCATATTTCTGTTTTTTCCACGGATGGCTATGGCCAGCGAAGCGCTTATATAACCCGACCCTGTGACCTGCCAGCATCGGTGAGGTCGGTGGCTGCAGGTTAAAGCTTTCTATGGGACATCAGAGAACCTGAACAGGAGGGTGATTTCGGAGCACGCTCCTTCACACGGCACCTCGAGCTCCGCTCGTGTTTCTGCCCTGGGCTAACACGAGTGATGGGATTTTTGAAGTCCTGAGCTGTCAGCATTGTATATTATTTTGCACAACCTTCTTTAGAACCGGGGCTCGTATTAGAAATCAGGCTTAATAGCCACGTCGTGCCCGTTGTTCGTCAGGAAGAAGCTGTCAGGGAGGATCGAGCGTGGTTTGCTTGACGTGCCTTTGCCGGCTGTGCGGCTCCGAGGACGAAAGCTGGCTGCTTATGCAATCCCTGTGGAGGGGAAGGACCCCAGCCCTGCCCTCACCGCCCTCGGAAGCGGCTCCCGATGCGGCTGATGAAGTGACGGCCGCGGTAGGACGGACTGACAGCCAGCGCTGACGACGAGCGGTGGTTAATGAGATCCCCTGGGCAGGAGGCTGGGACGTGGCTGGATGCCTTTGCCTGCCTCACCGCCCTCGGAAGCGGCTCCCGATGCGGCTGATGGAGTGACGGCCGCGGTAGGACGGACTGACAGCCAGCGCTGACGACGAGCGGTGGTTAATGAGATCCCCTGGGCAGGAGGCTGGGACGTGGCTGGATGCCTTTGCCTG
>NW_009730606.1:0-480 GCF_000703405.1 Apaloderma vittatum
AAGCTTCATAGATCTGTAATTTAATATGGTACAAAGTTATCGTTTTATGCAGAAAGAAATACTGCTTCTCACAACTACACCAGAGGAATGAATTGAAAGGCTGGTGGGAGTGAGGGCTGGAGGGAGCTCTGGAAACCTTGTGCTGTGAAAGAAGGGGCAGCTTCCAGTGGGTCCCAGTTAGAGCTCGGCTGCAGGAGCGTGAGTCCAGGCACCCAGCACATCGCCATGGGGCTCAGGCGGGCAGGCAGTGGGTGCACAATCTGCCCACCCTGCCCCGACAGCCCAGGGGAGACCCCATGGGCACTGAGGATGCTCTGCTACCCTCATCCCGTGGGCTAAAAACAAATCTCTGTCTTGGAAAAAGCACCTTTAAACGTCAGCCACACGTATTGTAATCATTCTTTACTTAAACTGTGATTTTTGCCCCTTTTCCTTTTTTCCCCCCCTTCTACTTTCCTTTCCTTTCCTTTCCTTTCCTTT
>NW_009730607.1:0-220 GCF_000703405.1 Apaloderma vittatum
GGCAACGATCCGCCTTGCCATGCTCCTGATAACCAACGTGTTGCCTGAGGCTCTTGGCTTTGGTGTCATTTTGCTCCCCGGCTGCTTGCGCGCTGTTCCAATCAGCTTGGGAAGGGCAGCGCTTCGGCGATTTTTGATGCTCTCCCCGGCAATTCTGCGACTCAGTCGCAAGGCGTCGGCAGCGCTTGCCTTTGGCTGTGGCTGGCACGCACGGGAACTT